>NC_060966.1:6383319-6588319 GCF_910589235.1 Vespa crabro
TTATCGTTGGAGCAACGTTGATACGATCAATGACAAAGGAACTTTTCGAAACGAGGCAAGTGTCTTATTTTAAGAGATAAAAATCGAGTGATCATCGTATACACGAACTGCTAACGAACGTTTCACATTTTTCTACCAATGGCCGTTTTCCCACGGCACGATTGTTATCTAAAAATAACGAGCCGCTTTAAATTCGATATAATAATAAACGATCTATCGACTATGGCGAAACGAACGTAATATTTCTTTGGAATGCGTTCGATCGTAATAGGGAATATCGACGCGTGCCAATAATTCGTAGTACCTCTGCCCTTCGATAGAGGACCCTGTATCGTTAAACAAGCTATAATCCGTTGCGACGGCACTGGCCAAAATTATGACGTGTCCCTTCGGTCGGTAAGCTGTTTGCAAGCTTGATAGAATTAATTAGATATATTCGTACGTGTATACGTTTGCGAACGAAAGCGCGCGCGCGCGCGCGCGATTTACACGGGAAATCTTGCTCGCTCCGTGGAGATCGCGTTTAATGAAAAATTTGTCGCGAACGGAAAGGGCAAACGCAGAACGATGAAATCAGATTTTATTCGGTCGAGACTTTGCGACCGCTACGAGACCGTTAACGCTTCGTCGGACGACGAAGGAGACGACGGCACGTGTTCGCGAAAGAAAGAGAAAAAGAAGATATGAAAAGAAAAGAGAGGGAAGCAAGCGTTCGTTACATGTGGTAAGCGTTCGTGCAAAGAGTAAATAACCAAGTACGTGGGGCTCGGAGCGAAACCGGTAAAGCGACGGCGGTGGGTCGACGCCATGAGTTATGCAACCGTAAGACGCATACAGTTCGTGGGTTTATGCGCTCGTAGGAGAACGTTCGACGGAATTATTATCTCTCGTTGAGATATATCGCAACGTCTCTTAGACGAACTACTCTACGAGCTAGCCAATCAACGTCGGATATCTTTTTTATCCTTCTTTCCTTTTCACTCCGTCGATTTCTTTCTTCCATTTTCTTTCGTGGACCACACGGTAAGCCGATAGGTCACGATCGGAAATAGCTGGCCAACCTCCAAATCGTCGGACAGATTCCGAGCGTGCAAGGAACGTCTCAAGGTGAATGCGTTGACCTTATTCGGCAAATATACGCAACTCTATGTGGTTACGTTGTATCAAGCGAAAAAAGAGAAGAAAGAAATAAAAGTTCGACTCTCGACGAGAGTATGACTTTTCTACTTTGAAATCAACGCCGTCGCGAGATCGTACCTATTCCAATTAAAGATTCCCGCGAAATGGGCGCATACATATGGAAAAGTCGATCGAACGGGGCAAGAAAGACGTCGGAGCGGAATGTAAAAATCGCGCGCGCGAAACGAATTCCACTCGAGTCGTTGCGAACAAAAAGCAGGAAGCGTTCACTCGCTGTGTTTCCTCTCTGCAATACGAGCTCCCCTTAAGAGGATTCGTTCGTTCGTTCGTTCGTTCGTTCGTTCGTTCGAGAGAGAGAGAGAGAGAGAGAGAGAGGAGACACCTGGGGGTGACCCGTTCGACGGCACTCGTCGTGCTTCCCTGTCCTTCTAGAGACTAGAATCGCGTCGTTCACCCTCTAGCCACGTGTTTCCCTTTATATTCTCGCTGTATATATATATATATATATATACTCCCCGATGCATAGAGAGGATGAGGACGGTGGTGCGGTCGTAGCAACTTTATTACGCAAATTCAATTTACCTCGTCTATCGCGTCGTCGAGGAGCAACGAACCGGTAGACGGACTAACGCGCGGAGAGAGTACCAAAGTAGCAAAGTAGCAAAGTTTTCGCGATCAATTTGCAAAGATACTAGAGAGCTATCTAAAAAATGACATACCTATTACAGAACGATTTGAACGTTCCAGTGCACGTCGCTGCTCTTTTCGCGTTCTCATACGTATACGCGCGTAGGATAGATAAATGCCGCAACTACATCGGCCACGCACATTCGGCCGCGATCGTTAAACCGTGTAACTCGGCCTCGGTGAAAGCTATCTGGGTTATTTTACAAAGGAACTCATCCGAGGGAGCTCTTAACAAGTGCTGCGGGTCGTACAGGAGAGAGAGAGAGAGAGAGAGAGAGAGAGAAAGAGAGATGGAAGAAGGGAATGAAACAAACGTGGTAACGATTTTGTGTCGACAAAGCCGACCGTTTGCAATTTCACCAAATGGAACTTTTCTTTAATACACGGAACGGGAACATAAGTAACGGACGAACATAAAAAATATCCATGTTTCATCAAACGTATCGTTTACGTCGGACAGAGGTGAAAACCGATAGGAAAGATCTCTTCTCGTTTTACAGGGAAAAAAGATAATTACGGGCTTACTATCTTTGCGAGCATTAACTCGCATTGGAATATCGAAAATGAAGGAACGATTAATAGGCGCAGTCGAGTTCGAATTTTAAGCGATCGCCACTGGCAGCTAGCGCCGTTTGAATATCACGGAAATTGAAACTATAAATTCTGCGATCCCATAAATTCCGTGACTTACCGAGCGTAAACTCTGTTCTCTCTCGTGGCTCGAACAGAGAGAGAGAGAGAGAGAGAGAGAGAGAGAGAGAGAGAGAGAAAGTCGTAAGTACTGTAAAATAACGAGCGCGAGCTAGCTACTACTTCGGAACATTCTCACCTCGAGGCTACGAGCCCGAAAGGCCTCTTACTTACGAAGATTCATTTTATCATTCTCTTCTCGCGTCGCAAACGCGAATAACAGGTAGCTACGTGACAGGAAAGAATTGACTACATAGTTTTCACGAGAAATCTGTTACGTGTACAAGGATCTTTGTTTTTTACAACTGCATCTACTCTCCTACTAGTCGCTAACAATGCGCACTGATTAACATTAGTTCTTTAAAAGTCTTATATTTTCGAGAAGGAAAAAAATTTCTTTCGTAACATTTCGAGGATTCGATTAAGTAAATGTTAACCTGTAAAACGTAAAATGGCCCTCGGTTGATCATCGTTTCGAAGAGGAAGGGAGCGAGAGAGAGAGAGAGAGAGAGAGAGAGATCGAAAATGGTTCTCTGGTCGGTAGTAGAACGTATTCTCGTCACGACGAGTTGCACCGGGTGGTACGGCGTGCCAGACACGAGCCGGTCTTTACTACTGGCTGCCACTGCTACTACTACTACTACCACTACATACTCTTCTCACCCTTAGTCTCGTTCGACCTCACCCTTCGTTGCCGGAACACTCACTTAACTTCCATCCTTCCTTCTCTCTCTCTCTCTCTCTCTCTCTCTCGCTCGCTCGCTCGCTCGCTTGCTCTCCGTCGAGACTTTGCGAGATTTTCCTTCTTATCGCATTTTCCCTCTCTTTCTCGCGCGCTTATCGCTTTCCGCTGCTTTGCGTAATTTTATCCACCACTTACTTGCGACACGTGCTTATAAATACGTAATCGTTGGCTGTCCGACATTATTTTGTTCACTTTTTATCAGATTTTTATCCATTCTCTCTCTCTCTCTCTCTCGCTCTCTCTTACTGCGGTCGTATCGAATCGAAAAGAAAGAAAAGGTGACAAAGCTCAAAGAGCGAAGCTCTGCGCTAAAGCTCTTTTATTACGAATCTGTTTGTAAACGGCACAGCTACGAGATCATGTCATTGAGGTATATCTCCTGGCAGAGATATCGTCCGACGCGATCGTTAGCAAAGTTCGTCCTTCGTCGTACCATCGAGTTTCTGGCCCCATTGTCGAGCCCGATACCGTATCGATTCCAAGGAGCTCGAGGTGGGGCTGAAAGTAGAAGAAAGAGAAACGAATGGAGACTCGATGGAAAAGAGAAAACAAGTGGGAACGGAGAGAATGTTGGTTGGAAAAAAGAGAGAAGGATAGTACAAAAGTACGCGGCCCTCTTCGTTACTCTTATCGAAAACCGGAAGCAGTATCGACAGCCCTGAGGTCACTCCGATCGAAGATTTTTCGATTGTTGCCTCTCACGAGTACTCTGACAAAAGAAATCGGAGCAAAGTTGGATCTCTAGTTCGGCAAGGGTGGCCTTACCTTGCTCGAGTTTAAAATTATAGCTGAAACGATATCTTGGTTCGAACGTTTCTCGACACTTTTGCTTCCCTTTTATTCTTGCTCCTTTTTCTTCGATCCGATGAATTTATAAAAATCGTAAAAGATTTTAATCGTAAAAACTCTCGCCGTGATTTGACAAGCGCGATTGAATTCGATTAGAAAATAGTGGGAAAAAAAAAAAAGGAAAACGGAAAAAAAAATTCGCCGTCGAAAGTGGCACGCATCGTTGCGCACGAATTAACACACCGACGCGGCGTACGATTTCCTTTCTCCTAGTCTAATCTTTGTTCCTCTCCGTTAATCACGGAAATGCGACGTTAACGAGCGCGATTACATTTACACGAGCGATTACCACACACAGCGGCCTCCTCCGTGGGTGTGTGCTAATCGTTGCTCCACATCTACGCTCTTACGATCGATTCGATCGACTCGAGAGAAGCTACGCACACTCCTTCATATTTTTAACATTATTACAATAATCGGATACACCCAACGATATAAAAATCTTTCCTCCTTTTGTTAGGAAAAGACGTTTGGGACATCCTCGAATTCATTTAACTCGCTTATCGCTCGTTTACATTAATCCTGCCATTAGAGTAATTACGTTGGAATCTACAGGTCGCGTCGGAACGTGCAGCAGGTGGGAGAGGAACACACCGAAACGAAGATCATCCTAGTTCCGATCGAAGCTGGTTTCCATGGAGAGGGAGAGAGAGAGAGAGAGAGAGAGGGGGGCGGGGATGGGGGGGGGGGAGCGAAGGGTCGAACGTGACTTCGTACGGGAAAGGGGACGTCCCGTTAGCGAGCTGCCCAACAACGCCGTGGAGACCGAAAACTATCGGGAATCATCTCGAGACGAACTCGTTTAACCGAGCTCGCCTATTCGACGAAGCGAAACCACGTTGCGGCTTTCCCACCGGCAGTTGTCAAGAGATTATCCTTAGGCGAATCCCTAAGCTTCTTTCTCCTCTCTTACGCTGTAAATCTTCTCTATACGCTGTGTGTTAAAGGAAAAATATTTAAATACTTTTTCACTCGGACGTGACATACTTTCGAATAAATTAATTATTTCGATCTCGCGAGATTCGAGAATATTTTCGAATAATTGCATCTCAACCCTTTCAATATCTAACCGTTTGATCGAATATTTATAGAATAATATGGGTATCGCCGTTAGTCCTTTTAAAAAGCAAAGAAGAGATTTCCGAGGATTAGTACGGACGTATCATCGACGTTCCCCTATTATTCGCTATTCACAATAATATTATCCGTTACGTAGGAACGTTCGATTCTGATCGAACGATCAGTTTAATCGTTTAAGAGAAACGATTTTATTTGTAAAATAAATATTTCGTTTCGAACCTAACGAACGTTTTAACGAACGTATATTTTCGAGAAACACCCTGTGCATTAAGTCATCGTTGTCGTCGCCTGGCCATTCTCACACCAATCTTCATTCAAACCCAAGAAATAAGGAACAAAGTGAAGCGTCCGCCGTCTTGTCGTGCACCTGTCGTCGACCTGTCTTCGTTCCACCGTCGCTGCGCGTTAACATATACCTCTTTAACGAAACTTTGGAATTTCGCAACAGCGTCGAAGACCGAGAGAGATGGACGACGGACGGAACGATTACGGGCAGTGGTGGTAAAGCAGCACACGGACGCGTCCGTACATACGGAAATGTCATTAAAGCGTTACACCTAATTGCACCATTAGGGTATCCCCGTCTAATGCCAAGTTGAAACCGCAATCCGATTTCGATGAAATTTCGAAAGCGACGAGAGACGGCCACGATTACTCCTTACCGATATTTTTCTTATCGTTGTGTCTCCCTCGTAAAATGTAGTAAAATGTAGTAAAATGTAGTTTCGGATAAACGATTTTGGGAAAAGTTTTGAGATATTAATAGAGTCGATATTAAGAGAGCGAACCTGATTTTCTCTTTTAATAATTTTTTTTTATTTCATTACGCGTTTCTTTCACGCGTATAATACAAAGTAGTAATAATAAATGCTACGTTACAAAGTATCGCGCAGAAATTGAATAGCTCGGCTTGCTATAAATCGTACGCGTAATCCTCCACCATAATGGTATCTAAATGCGAATCATTCGATATTCCGATTGTATAGGATCTCTCGAATCACGGCAAGCCGATATTATCGTGCGGATATATCGGCTATACCAATTGCATTTGCTTTACTCGCCGACTGACGGTTTCGTGGTCTTGTAAGTGTAAATATAAACGTACTCGTATATCGTTCTAATAGATGGAACGAAAAATATTAATAATAATGAGAAAATGATTTTGAAAGAATATTAGAAGATTGCGAATCAAAAGAAAATTCTTCTGCTCGCGTTGCCAACCTATTCACGTCTTAACCTCTCGCACGTCCCTTAACAAAGCTTTTTGATTATTACCTCCCTTTCTCTCTCTCTCTCTCTCTCTCTCTCTCTCTCTCTCTCTCTCTCTCACTCTTACTCTTATCGATCTTCGAAAAATCTTCGCAAGACAGAGACTCGTGGGAACAAAGAGCGGCTATGCTAGAAAGAAGAAGTTAATTGCAGACGCCGTTCTTTAGATTCTTTTTTATTTCCCCTTCTACTGGCAACGTAAAAGAGAGAGAGAGAGAGAGAGAGAGAGAGAGAGTTGGGGAAGAACAACGAAAGAGGCTGAAAAAAGGGATGCGCGTGTGCGTAACTCGTGCGTTTACTTACACGTTTATATACGTGTCTGTGTGCAAAATCACGGCGTTCTGCCCCTGAAAGAACTTTAATCAAAACTACAAGAGAGAGAGACCTACTTTCTCATTCGTTCATCCTCGCTTCCGACTTCTATTTTCTCTCTCTCTCTCTCTCTCTCTCGCTCTATCTCTTTCCGTTGGTACCGCGTAGCCGGAGAAGAGTCTAGGCAGAATGCCTCGTGCCTGGCAACGATGCTACATTGTCTATGCCACTTTATTGTCGCGACCGTTAGAAGACCATCCCAGTTGTCGTCGTTTTCCAACGAAGCCGGAGTTTGATTTAAACAACGTGGGCTCCGACTCTATCCTCCAACTCGCAAGCTATTTTTCCTCAAAACTTTACGAGAAGAAGAAGAGGAAAAAATATAAAAGTGCAACTCTGAGTGCAGAGAGATATCTTGGCGCGTTTAATTCGTCTTCTTTTCGGTAGCCTTCGATACAATGGTACAAGTAATAAACAATAAATGAGAGTAAAGAAATCGATTCGTTAATTAGATCGCTCTATTTAGCGAGTCATCGTAAAATAATATTCGAGAATGGTGCGGAGAAACCATTGGCAAGATGACTAGCGTCGACGATCTCTAACGATACGTTCTAATCTATTCGCTCCGCGGCATTTGGCGAAACGGATAGCCAAGTGCTAGGCTAGAATCGCTTAGAAATGGACGGAATATCGTTAGGCTCTTTAGGAATTCGATCGTTCGATTCCAAGAAGAGAATACTCGCCGAGGCTAAATAATCCGCGTTATTCCGAGTGGTTCGTCTAATGGATATACCGCGAGACGTTTCGACATTCGTCTCCATTTTTCCTTCCTTCCGAGAACGATTCGATCGTGCCACTCGACGACGGAAAAATGCATTTCATTCTTCCGTCCTATTTATTAATTACTCTCGTTATCACGATTATCCGAGTTTTAATTAATACTTTAACACTACTCACTCAGTCACGAGTATCCACGATGGAAAACTCTACTCGATGCCGTTGACACCAACCAACACTACTGTGTGTCCAATTAAAAAACGCGTCTTTCTCGTAGTCGATTCCTTTTAAAGAGAAATATCGATTATATTTCTTGTAAAATCGATCGGATCGTGCAAAGTGAGCATGCTGACTCGTTTCGATCATAGAGCCGCGTAAAGTATCTCGAAGGGGAGACGGGGGAGATCTTATTTCCTCGGCGTAGCAGGTACATCCACAAGGGAACAGCCACTAAAAGAAAGCAGGTGGAATCGGATGGAAACATCGCTAACGATTAAGCTTATCTTTTAAGAAAAGGACCGACTCGACAAGCTCTTTTTCATCAACGCGAGAACTCTCGTCCGGTCGGCTTCTCTCTCTCTCTCTCTCTCTCTCTCTCTCTCTCTCTTTTTCTTTTTTTTCTAATTCCGATCAGTCATGGGAAGCAATTGAAAGGAATCGTTCTCCTTTTTATTAGAACGCAACGTTATTACCACGACCACCAATGGATTTTCACCTAAAATTAAATCCTGATAGAAATTTTTGCTTCTTTTTTTCTTTCTCGCTTTGGGAAAAAAACCAATGAATATACCTACGGAATTTATCCGTGACAATGATTCTTTTCTTTTTTATTTCGATAACTTTGACGACGTAGAGACGTACGATATATCGAACGTATCCCTTTTATCCGCTCTACGAACGCTCTACGAAAGCATTGTTTATTAAAAAGTATACGGTATTGGAGATATTCTCGACGTTAAATTTCAGTAAGCTTCGCGAATAAAGTTCTTACAAGTTTCTCTCTCGTCTCGGGTACTCGGGCATTCGTCGTTAAGATATATTCCAGATATATTTTTGCATACTTTTATATACTACTTCTATAAGCATGCATGCACTAGACGGACTTCTATACACACGCCGTACGTACGTATCTATGTCAAGTGAAGCTTTCGATAACAGCTCTCTACCGCTTTATTTTACGCACTACGAGCGTGAAAGCACCTCGGAAACTCGCGAATGAAGAAAAGAAAGAAAGCAAAAAAAAAAAAAAAAAAAGAAAGAAAGAAAGAAAGAAAAAGAAAAGAAAAAGCGAGAGCGAGAGAGAGAAACTATCGTACGAGACGTTGAATTCTTTCGCAAAACCTCGTATGCCATTATATCAATTCATTATATTAATTTCAAATTTCGCTTTTAAATTTGCCAAAAGCCTCTATAAGGCGATCCTAAAGAGTATTCGGACGTTTTGCAAACACGCGATGTACATCTACGATTGATAGAGAAAATGATAAGACGACGCTGACAAAGTGCCAAAGTGCCTTCACGTTTTACGTTGAAATTTCTGACCGGTGCGACGAAAGCCCTAAGCTTTCGCCGAGAGCTTTTATAAGAGGCTTCCAAATTTGGTATATCGAGGGAACGACGAGTCGTCACTTACCAGTTCTCTATGACGCCGACGTTCGTGAAATTCGGTGGAAAGCTCGCGGCCGCCATAGGTGGTCGCGACCGATTACTCGAGCCTCCCTGTCACTTCCGTCTCTTCTCGGGGACACCGACGTGCTCTGCATGAAAAAATTGACCAGTCGATTAGACGACGTCGGAATTTCGCTTCTGAAAAAACAAAAGAAAGAGAAAAGAAACACGGGTGTTCATTTTCAACCAAATGACTCGTAAACGCTTCCGATTGCCGAGAGAGAGACGAGATGCGATTAAGCGTCAAACACGAATTGAACGTTACGTCGAAATACGTTACGACGTTCTCGATTGTGTTCCATCGCAACGTATCGAGATCCCGATAATCGAATGCACGATAATAACTTTCAACAGGTCCCACGATCGTCTCCTTCGAACGTACGTGCATAATATGTCGTAGAAGGATACTGAGCAAACTATTGTTTGCAACGTCTAACGATAAGAAGCATAATTTCAAGTCGAAATAAAACGATACACCATTGCTATATCCAATTACAAGTTATCAAACTTAAATTTCTCCACTCTATTCCGACTTGTTTCAACGAGTAACAAAGTTTATCACCAAGCAAACGAGATGATCAATTTTAGGGAAGCCTGCATAAATGGTTAAATAAGACATACCGGTGCTATAAAGGAAACCAAGTAGAATTTCTTATGGTTGAGAAATTTCTATTATATTCTAAGAAACGAAACGTTAGAAACTTGAAATTAACGGTGCAAACGTAGATCGACTTTCGCGTCTTGCTTCTCAATGTCGACGTTGAAGTCTTTGCGTTGTTCGAAGACGTTTACTATGTCTGTAATTTGAATCTCAATGATAACGAACGAAGGTGAGAAGGGTTGACGCAATACTTGGAAATCACTGTCGTTTCTAATGATATACGCCAGGGAAGAAAAGTTCATTATTATCTTACAACTAACAAATTATTTCGAGAAGGAAGACGTCGTCACATTATCGCGATAGAATTGTTACGGGAACAATGTTGATCTATGAAATAGCAGGCGTCTAAAAGAAAACGGCCTATACAATATCCTCGTCAAAATTATGCAACTTTTCTATCCGACAATTTTTTTCTACGAAGCATAATTTCAAATTTATTCAAAAATGCGCGCCTTATATGTGCCCTCGTCGTGAACATGGACACCCACACGGTGACGCGCTATCTTCATTTCTATCCTTCTCGTCGGTATTCCTTTCTCGCATTATTATCTTTCTGCTTTCGGGTAGCACTTCGTCCCGCAGGCAGTCGGTATCGGTAATGAACGATCTATTGTGCCGTTGGATGCTCTTTGAGGAAGAGAGAGAGAGAGAGAGAGAGAGAGAGAAAGAGGCGACGGAAAGGAGAAACGGAAAATAAGAGAGATGGGTGCTGAACGAGCGAGAAGGGCTACGGAAAGAGTATAGAAGAGGTATGAAAACGGTACTCGTTAATGGACTCCCACCAGACACTTTTACCCTCTTCGTCTCTCTCTCTCTCTCTTTCTCTCTGCAACTCCCACTTCTTTCGAGGCAGCTTTTAACAAGCCCCAAGCGTACAGAGTGCGAGAGAGAGAGAGAAAGAGAGAGAAAGGTGGATTTGTTACACGTGTAAGCTCGTCTCGGTACATATCGTGCCGTTGTGCATCATTATCGTGCCCGAGCGCGTCTTTTTAGCGGCTGTATAGAGAGACAGAGAGAGAAAGAGAAAAGGACGAAGCAATGGTTCAAGCCTAGTGCAATGCAGCCTAGACAAACATATAGCGGTTCTAATAGCAACGTTAGGTGGGATCGTTTTCATTAGGACGCTTAAACGTGACGTTGAAAATTGGCAGATTTTTTCTTCCTTTTTCTTCTTTTTTTTTATTATCGCGATTTAGATCATCGGACAGGATAATGAGAAAGTACGAGGAAGCTCTTCATCGTTGTACACTATCAATCGTGATCTACCCCAACCTTGATTTTAACATTTTCAAGCAATCTTTTTCAAGAGGAAAACGAGAGAGAGAGAGAGAGAAAAGTATTTGGTTCGATCGGTAAACGATCAATCGGCGCTCTCTTCGTACGTTTATCATTTGCGATTCTATGTCTTCCTTTTCCTTTCTTCGTTGAGTTTCATTTTCTATCCCTCTCGTCTCATCGGTTGTCTGAATATTTGATTGACGATCGTACACGATAATTCGGGTCCGTTCGAAGATTCGCATCGTTATTTATGTATATACTAGGTACAAGAGAGAATAAGGGGAAGGACAGGAAACTAGTTTGGTCCTCTTTGGGAAAGTTTGGGCCCAAACTTTGCCAACTAACGAACGAGAAGCCGAATGAGATGTATTCGCGAGGAGTACGAGGACGAATACACTCGAAGCTGACTAATTAACATCGGAAGAGACAGAGAGTGTGAGAGAGAGAGAGAGAGAGAGAGAGTGAAATCGATAGTCCCGCACCAGTTCGGCCAACGGTGAATCGTTGTCGCGCGAGCGCATGCACGTCGTTAAAAAAATCGAGGACTCGAAGCCCGCATATTTGGGTTAATTGAGGATAATCCATCTTTTCCAAGACTATCCATTTACTGGGTTCTTCATAAACCGACGTTATTTTCACGTGCACAATACCTATCTCTCTCTTTCTCTCTGTCTTCTACTTTGAATCATTTTCCATGACGAGAAAGAGAGCGAGCGAGCGAGCGAGTGAGAGAGAGAGAGAGAAGAATTTAAAAAGGCACACGATCCGTTCAACCTAATTTCGTTAGCGAAGACCTCGTTCGTTTCAAGAAATCCTATATTTTTATCTTTTATTTCTCTCTCTCTCTCTCTCTCTCTCTCTCTCTCGAAAACTATACACGGAATTGTGTGAGAGTTTCCAAGTTTCCAACTACTGAGAAAGAGAGAGACAGACGGACAGAGAGAAGATGCACGGTAATGCCATTTGCAGTTCTCCCGTTCCGTATCATTTCTGGCCACGAGTAGAGATACCAGCCGTTGTGTAGCACCGTCCTCGAGTACCGGCAAGTCTAGATAATAATATAATAGTAGTAACGTATTCGAATAATGTGCACTCGCTAACGTGTCTACCTGCATATCTGTATACATATCTCGACTATTGTAATTGATATAAGAGAGCTAAGTATATTTATGGGCGTACCTACGAATGAATACAAAGTATCATTGACGAATCTCTTGGTAGATAGTATCGTTGAATCTTGCACCATAGAGATCTAGATATAAACAAATAAATAATATCGCATAATGTACAAGTTGGCATGTAAATCCGCTGCCCGGACCGCTTCTTCTAGGTGGAAATTCTTCCTTTGATTTTTATTTCCTCGTCATCGTACTAAATGGGGTTGCGCAGGCGCCAGGGTGACTGTTTAATCCTCCATTCCTCCCCACCAGCTTTCTTTTGGTAACCTTCCAAGCCGACTTCCGGCCGCTTGGCCGAGGTTCAACGCGTTAAACTACGTCCACGTAGAAAATTTAACGTACGGAACGCGAGCATCCGTAGGTATTAGAAAAAGATGGAGGAAAAAGTCGTGTGAAACTAATACCAGCGATACCTGCATAATCGTTATGTAACGAGAGAACGCGGAACCTACCTTTCTTGCATTTATTCGATTTTCATTCGGCCATATCGAGCAACAAGAAAAATATCTGATAACTCAAATTTATAAAAGATCGTTGTTGATGTCGTAAAGAAGAGAAGAAAAAAACCGATTTGGTGATGCAAAAAAGGCTGGATTTTTTATAAGAAGGTGGAAATGGAGAAAAGAAAAGATCAATAATACCGAGAAGAAAGAAAAATCGACGACTCAGCGTCCGGCTATTATCCGTCGATCGTTCGTTCCAACGTCCTTCGAAGATTGGCCATTGGCCGTTTTGAATTTGATGAAAAAGATTGCCGTAGAAAGAGAAAAGAGCGATGATAACGGAATCTCGATGGGGAATCCATCACCGTTTATCGTTCGAATGACGTCCAAGTATCCTGGAAAACGGATCTCGATGACGACGTGAAAGTCCATAGAGAAAATGGAGAGACACGGTAAAAGATGTATCTACTGGTAATAAATACGATAAAAATAATGTCCACACATATATATATATATATATATATATATATATATATATATATACATATATATATATATATAGACGATATATATATAGGAGCCGATCGAGGAGAGAAGTAAACGGCACGATATCCGAGCTCGAACTGGCTCCGACATAGAATCCGTGTACTTACGTCCTTCAACAGTCCGGGAAATCTAAGACGATTCGCAAGAACCTACAAAGAAAACAAAATAATACGAAAGGACGAGAGAGAACAAACTTTTATCGGTCGTCTTTGTATCTATCGGTTGGTACTTTATAACGACTTTGAAATGGTTGTTTTTAACAAAAATAAAAAAGAGGAAGGGGAAAGAAACCAACGGCGAGAAGAAGGAGGACGTTGGAATGGTAGTCGTACGAAGGGGAACACTTTTGCTCGCGGTACTCGCTTTACGGTTCGCGTGCAACGCCACTCCAAATGTAGGTTGCACGTCCTCGAGTGGTCCACGTTGGTTCTTGATTTTTTTTCCTCTCTCTTTTTTCTCCTTCCATTCGAAGGGATCCGCGCCCTTAACTTGCGCTTTCCTTTAACTCTCTTTCTCTCTCTCTTTTCTTTTTTTAATTACTTAACCCTTGAACTTTCCACATCGAACGCTTTCGATATACTTTTGTCGTGTTCTTTTATTATTTTACTCCTAGATTCCTAGATTGTCTTTATAAGACAGGTAATCTAGAAAGTTGGGATCATTTATCTTCGTTGGATAAAATCTGCTCGCTCGGAGGAAGATTTTGTTAACTCGTTGTTCGAAATAAAAACTAAAAGAAAATTAAGTGTCAGGCTGTGGAATAAAAATTGTCGAGAGAAAATAATCTAATCGAGTTATTCAAAGTTTCTAATCTTTGATTCTTTCAATACTGGTTTCACTTTCTCTTTATCTAGTATAAGTAGGAAGTCGTAAATCCGGTATTTGCCGTTTCTCAACGAGAAGGGGATCAAACCTTGGCGACTATCGCGGGATCGAGATAATAAACCAAACGAACACAATTAAATACGCAAGCGACTTAGTAAGCTATAAATAAGACGCAAGGAATAGCTAGGATTGCTTTTCACTGAACGTCAATGAACGACAACGAAGATTACAAAAGAAGTACGTGGGCGGATCGGAACGTTCGTTGGTCATGGTCCATGTACCGCGAGCACCTTGTTCCTGCCTCTCTCTCTCTCTCTCTCTCTCTCTCTCTTTCTCTCTCTCTATTGCATCATGTTCTTGTTGCAGGAAGAACGATCGAGTCGGAAAGCTTAATGGATTTCCCAGGCTTGTCCCTTCGCTTCTGCTTTTGTCTCCTGAAATTGCGTTAGTTTCCTTTTTCCGACCCTTCCTCCCTTACTCCGAGACCATCGAATAATTTACTGTGTTAATCAAGCGGAGGAGAAAATAAAAAAAAGAAAAAAAAAGAAAAAAAAAGAAAACAGAAGAAAAGATCGCGACGAGCAATGAGAATTAATGATACATATTCCTTATATATTAAATAGCCAAAAGACGTATTTAAATAGCGTGATAATTTTCATAACTCCCTATAGATAATCGGTATGCTAGTCGTTAGCATAATTAAAAGCCGATCGATTTTACGCAAGACGACCGAGGTGAAGAGGATTGAATCATCGTTGGCGGATCTCTCGCCACGGGAGATTTAAAGGGCTCGGCAGTACATAAGCTTTGAAGAAGGAGAAGAGAGAGAGGGGAGATAAAGCAGTGTAGCGAGGAAATGAGATGGGAAATCAGATGTCGATTAGCGCCTTTCTTCGACGACTACCGACACTTCCTCTACTTACTCCCTTCTCTTCTCTCTCTCTCTGCTTAAGTCTGCAGTGTCTGACATTTTCTTGAATATACCTTGGCGATATACTTTACGCGAAAAACTTGATCGATAGTATTCTTCGTGCAAACGGCTATACAAGTATTTATATTTGCGGTAGAATTAACATATTTCATTCTCTCTGCTTTTATCTGCTAATTTGTCTCTCTCTCTCTCTCTCTCTGTTTTTCGATCGACATTAATCTTTCTCGAAAGAAGACGTACGGATTTACGAGGTCCGACGGACGTTCTTCCGTCTGTTACTCTTGCTTTGAAATTCCAATGATCACGGTAGCCAATTAAAAAGCAAATATAGACGTTCCAAATGAAAATTTCTCGTCTGTTTCACGCCCGGGATGAAAGAAAGGGAAAGAAAAAGGAGAGAGAGAGTGAGAGAGAGTATCGAATTTATACGTACATCTCGTAATCTCTATTCTTAACGATTTGTACGTTCGATAGTAAAAAATGAATTCTAATTGAATAGAGATAGATTAAAGTATCCTTAGATAATCTCGATCAACTCGTCTCGTAAATAAATCGTCGTAAAGAAAATCATCGACGTAGTTTCGAGCGTCCCGTTCCAATTACGAAGGTGCTTTTTAGAAGAGAAACATAGCCCACGTACGTTCTCGTAAATAGTAAGCTTGCCTTTTAGAGCTCAGTAATATTTACGTGGCTCGATCGAGGAAAGACTCGAGGAGACACCGTGTAGGTATCGGCGTAAACTAGGTAACGCGAAGAGAACGGATCTAGTTGTAATTTACGTTCACGTAGCGAGCTGATTAATGGTCGCATGCGATCAGACGCGAACGGGCAGTCGGTTACGAGAGCCTCTACTATCTTTTGAAAAATGATTGAATTGAAATATTTTTCAATGATAAATTTCTGTTCTTAATTAAGTATCGTAGGTAACGTTTGACGGTGTCACGTAGAAGCGAAAGCCATCGACTTATCGTTGTCTCCCTGACAAAGTAGTCGGAACTCTACGGGAGTAGAGTATTTTTCAAACTTTTCACTTAAACTTTCTGCAACGAGCTCCCAGAGTCAAAGTTCTCGAGCTAACGCTTGCATTATCCAGCTCGGGCTATGCGCATCCTTCGACTTCCTTCAGCCGTTGAGAATTTTTTCACTTTTTACGAGGCTCCATTTCGAGTTTTCGATCGAAGACAAGTATAATAAACTATGAGTATCACAATAGCTCGATATTCCAAGGGTTTTTACAATCGATATTCCAAACTATCCAAGTCTCCCCGACGTCATTTCAAATATCCACGCGCATTTATCTACTTTTAATTCGATCGATGAAAGGCAATAGGTGCACACCGCGTTCAAACGTTTCATTTCGCGAAGCGAACCTATTCGAAGCATTGAATTCTCTACGATTCGTCGAAGCACGAAATATATCTCTCTAGGTACGAGATATGTGTATGTGTTTTCGGTACCTATACGTGTTACCTCGATGTTATACATATGCTTGATATCGGATCGAACGTTTTACCGCAAACATACCGCAACGAATCATTAGAGAAGTTTCTATGCAAACGGGGAAGAACCGATGCAAAAGAAAGAGAGTACGTATCTCTTTCCCTCTCTCTCTCTCTCTCTCTCCCTGGGCAAGGTCGCAAACGTGCTCGGACCAAGCCAAATTCGTCGTCGGGGCGGGTGTAGTTTGAACCACCGCCAAATGTGACTAATCCCATGAATGCCGCACACCGAGCTAACTGGAAACGTCTCTCGTACTCTTTATAATTTATCTGTATATACACACACACACAGACACATGAGAGGATTCTCTCTTTCCTCCTATCGTACAAAGTGTCGAAAAGAAATGGTTGCTAAAAGAGAAAAGTAAAGACTCGGTTCGATAACGGTGCAATTTGATATTTTCTTTTCTCATTAACATCTGAAAAGTCGAGCGTCGAGCGTCGTCACGGAAAAGACGAAAGTGCGGCTTTGTCTTTCTCAAAAGAAATTCTTCGAAAATTATTACGTGAGAAAGCATAGGACGCGTACGGTATATGTAGGTATATATGTAGGAAGCGAGCGTTGCAATTAGACCGCTCTGGTAATTACGTCGCAATTAAGAAATTACGTTTTTCCTTCTATCCCGTCGGCAGTGGTAATCGTAGGACGACGATAATCTTCCTAGGACTATCGAGGCAAACGCGACGACGATTCATTTCATCGACGAACTCGCGTGATTTTGGCCGCACCCTCTCCTCCAAATTATTTTCTACCTTTCTGTTTCTTTCTCTTTTTTTTTTTTTCTCTTTCTACGAGTTCATATATCAATTTTTTATCGTCAACGTTGCGCCCGAGGAAATTCAGTTTTCCATTAAACGCGAACATTTCTTTCGCAGTTACTCCGTTTCATCCACATACCCGCTTTACGGATTTCCTTTGGACCGGTGGACGGTTAGGATTTTCTCTAAGCCCCGTTCTCCGTGTTTAAGCACGGAAAAGTAGAATAAAAGCGTGCTTCGTGATACCGTCGCGTATCGTCTCTCTCCTCGAGATATACAAGAGTGTTCGCGCGCGCGCGCGCGCGCGCGTGTGTGTGTGTGTGCGTGCGTGTGTGCCGCAAAACACGACGTACATACCTACTCGTGCCCCGAGAGCAAATTATGTTTCTTTTCTACTCGTGTCTCGTGATACGTCCACAAAACCGTTGAGAAAATTCCATCTCCATTTAAAAGTTAATCCGTACCAAGAGATATGGCAACGAGTGAAAAGCGAAAGGAGAGAACGACCAAAAGAGACTTCGAAATGATAATAGTAATAAGAAAGAATTAATTTTCTCCTTTCGTTTACGTACGTCAGTCAAATGGAGAAACGCGTTAAATAGCGTTATCGGTAAGATAGGTACATAGAAAATCCTGATCGTTGCAATACTATTGAATTTCTCGAGCTATAGACTTTGTGAATCTGTTCGAAAAGGAACGGAAAAAGAACTGATAAAATTGATTTATTCCGAGATTTCGTTTGATACTCTTTATAAAAGAGCCGTCGTTGATAAGTATCCCTTTGTTCGTCGCTCTTTGGCTATCGTTTTCAAACGAAAAAGCCAGATAGACGAGATAAAAAGTCGAAACGGGCTAGTTTAGCCCGTTCGAAAGCTCGAGCTAGACAATGGCACACATTTATGTTCGATCCTAGGTGCATTCCTAGAATACACCTCGTAGTAACGAATAATGCGTTAGGTCTCTGGGGAGAACTTTTAGGATTAAGGAAAAGCAAAGAACCGAAATCAAAATAGCTCATAAAACTCGAATTGATGCTTAACGTCCTTAGCGAGGAACCTTCCCTTCTGGCTCTTCATCTTTTCTCCCTCTACTTCGCTTCTTCTTTCGACGTGAATCAAAGGACCAGGTTAGAGATATAGAGAGAGTAACGCGTAAGTCGTTGCCCTACTACTATCGACGTTCCACGGTGAGTCGTTTTAGTTGCGACAGAGGAAAAAGGAAAGAAACGAATGGACGGAGAAGGAGAATGATGATGGAAAAGATGGAGGGAAGGGAGTACAACGCGAGAAGAGTGCGAGAGCTAGAAGGAACACTCTCTTTCTTTTTTTTCTCTTCTTTTTCCCAGGCTATGACGAAAAAACTGTGTCGCCCATTGTCGACCGGTACACAGCGCGGAACAATCGCGATAATGAGAAAGCTACGCAGTCGAAGAGTTCCTTTTTTTTCCTTCTTCTCTCTCTCTCTCTCTCTCTCTCTCTCTCTCCTTTTACTTGGTCCTATCTCTTCTCTTTTAGTCAGATTCCAACTGCAATCTTTCTCTCTTTCGTTCTTTCTTCTCTCTTTCTCTTTTTGATCATCGACGAAACCTCCGAGACCTTTCCACTAATTGTTTCGCGGATCTCGATCGATCCAACATTTTCGACTACTTGTTCCCGAGACGAGAGAGAGGCTTTAAAGTTTCTCGTAATCGGTCGACGCGTGCTCTTATCACGAAAGATCAATCAGAATCGAAATGTTTTCAAGTTAAATTAGTACGTTTTGTTTCTCTTTTTTACTTCGAAACGCTACGAAATTAAATTGATTCAGCGAGCGCACTCGTCTGGAAATTGTTACGTCTCTCGAGAAGCGCGGCAATAAGTCAATCATGGATGATATCGATCGAACGCATTCCAAGAGACTCGTACATAAGTACTTACGTACGCGTCTTTTTCCGTGGTACGTCAGACGCAACATCGAAATACGTCACTCGATGCCAATATTACCGCATCATAGCACTCGGAACTATTTCTATCGTAGTTACGTTGGTATTACGTAAAAGGAAAATCGAGCCCTTAGACTCTTCCTTGATTTATCCTCGCGATATCGTTCGTACTATCCCAATGGAAGGAACTGCTGCAAGTTGGATGACGAATTAATCAATTGGCCCGTAAAATAATTCAAAATTTCAACGACATTCGTGGGTATACAGATATAGACAGACTCGTGTATACGAACCTTTACGAATCTTTCAAGAAACGAGCGCATTGCTTTGAAGTGGCCTCGAATTCTATGGTTTTACGATCCAAGTGGTTCGATTTAATAATTGATGCCACGTTCGGAGTTTGACTTTACTCTGGCAATGTCAAGCTCCGCATCAGAAAGCACGAAGGGGGACGAGGGGTGGGGGAGAAAGATAAAGAAAGAGAGACGACACAGGCTGCGATGCGTGTCAGACGTAACGTTTAACGCCTTATTTGCTGGAATTACATACACGCACGATACGAGAGTAGATTTTGTTTGTGCTCGTAGATGCAGGCGCGCGCGCGCGCGCGTGTCTGGCCCCGCACGACGAGAAATCAGCATCGGAGGCAAATTCGCGTAGCGGCACAAAGCAAAAGCAGTCGCTGGAGGCAGCAACGTTTGAATAGTTTCGACGAAAGGCCGATTCGCAGGGATCCCTCTCGTGGACTTTGCCAGCACGGTTCTCGAGCCATGCCTCGAGAATCGATTGGCTGCCGTTCGTTCGGCCGGACATTCCGCCATCGCTCCGCGAATCAGAATTCCTCTCGTTTCTTGCTAACCGGCTTGCGAGCCTCTTAAGATAATACCTAACGTGCCCTCGGTCCACGCCTACTTATCCTCCTCTTTAAGCGATCTCGCGCCTTTTTTCTTTTCTTTTTTTTCCTTCTTTTTTTCTTTTCTCTCCTTCTTCTTTCGTTTATTCTCAAAGATTATTACGCGCTTAGCTAATTACGAATACGAAGTTGTACAATACGGAATACTTTTTGCCTTTGCATCTTCGAATTCGATCTATTTTCGTAATCAACGTCACTATTGCAGATACAAGTTAGACTCGAGAGCGTCGAGCCGGCTCTCTTATTAGACAAGACGCACTCTAGAAATAATAAAAAGATCGACTTCTGGCACACACAACCGAGTCGTGGACGTGGCAAATCCTTCGAAGACCAAAATACTGCTATCCGAGAAGGCATTTCTTCCGGAGAGTGCCAACGCGTGCGATCTTTCAACCGTCAACGACTAGAGAGACGACGTTGGTTCGTTTCTTTCTCCCTCCCCCCCCCCCCCCCCCCCGCCCCACTCACTCTCTCTCTCTCTCTCTCTCTCTCTCTTGTTTCTTTTGTGCTTCCTCTTTGTCGCGACTTCGACTCATTCGAATATTCACTATCACAAATGTGAACGATACCGAGACGGCAGGCTACGACGCTTTATTCGCTTTACTCGAAGGAAAAAAATAATCGGAGAGATAGAGGAAGAGAAAAGATACAAGAGAGAAGATGCCACGGACGTAGAGTCCGAGGGACGACAAGAGGCGAACTACTCGCCTGATGTTACGGATTTAGCCAACATCTGGTCCGGTCCATTCCGTGTGTAGCTTCTTCGGCCTACCGAAGCACCGATTGAATTCGAAATAACTATCTTTGGGCTATCTTCTTGTCGTACCTCGGTTCCTTCGAAAGGTTTCCTATCTAAATGGGAAAAGAATCGAGGCTAAACGTGCCAAAGGAAGTGTTCGTCGATTCGAACATCGCGCTTCATTCTCTCTCCTGGGTTTTCATCGTTTGTGAATGAAATAAAAATCTTTGTTATTTGCCAAGACGAAATACCAAGCGTTTGTTTGTACGTTTTACATACGTGAAGGTGTTACGATAACAGCGACAGAGGTGGTCGTTGACGTTCCACAATGAATCCACGATGTATGTAGCATGGACGCAAGCCTGAAGACGATCGTGCTGCCAGCAGAATTACGACTCCACCCGCGTACACGCTGCATACCATTCTCGATCTTCGGCAAGGTCGTTGTTAACTGCGGCCTCCCTGCGAGATAATATATCACATACTTGTTTTAGCCGCTCTTCCAACGCGACTTTTCGACCTTCTCGAGTAAACGACATTTTATATATCAAAGCCCTGAAGAACGCGAAGAACACGAATCTTTTGTTTATCCGTTGCTTAAAGAAACGAATTATTTCGACGAGCACGGGTTCATTAATCTTTTCGAATCGATCGATGAAACTTATTACTCGTCCTAAATATCAACGGAATATAATATTAAAGAGCCAAGAACCAACGAGGAAGGAAAGTGTTTCACGTTTCTCATTCGGTATCTTATTCAGTATCTCGAAAGGATTTTTAAAGGAGAATGCAAAAAAGAAAAGAAAGGAAAAGAGAAACGATAAAACATTTGCACGCGTTGCACTTTCGAAAATTGCGATAGATATCCTTATTTTTTACGCGTATCCGATTTGGATGGGCTTTGAGGAATTTCAATGAATTGCGCAAAGGCCACGACGTATCGTCGGTGGCTTGGTTTCGAACGGGGTGCAAGGAGTCGATACACTGTCACAATGATGTCAACACAAACACCAGCAGCGTCATCGTTATCGACGGCAACGATTTTACGCGTATTAATAAGGCAAAAGTATAATGCGGTGTAGCGTAAATGTCTGGAATCGAAGTTACGGGGCAGCGCATTTCCCACGTTCTGCCCTTCGAGTTATCGATCTTGGCATATGCGCCCCGACGATGCTCTTCAATTTCCGCCGGCACGGCCCGAAGGACAAAACGATCTGCCGAAAATTTCAACTTGTTCGTTCGTTCGTTCGTTCGTTCGTTCGTTCCTTTTCTCGTCGGCGCCTCGGATGGAACGGAATCTTACAAAGAAATTCTATCGGGACAGATCGCGCCAATTAAGATCGAGCGGATTGATCGACTCGATTGCGTCTCTGACGTAACTTGTATGCGTATAAACGTCCACGCAGCGTCTCGTATCAAACGGAATTATTATTGGCTCTTCATTCACCTACATACGAACTAATCCCGAACTACATTTTACAACTCTCGTTATAATAACAAACGATTAATACTATCGAGCCTGTAATAAATACACCTAGAGATACGTAATCGATCGATCTTGTCTTCATTACGATGCACAAACTTGCAAATTTTTTACGATTACTTTGAACTAGGAATTAGAAAAGTTCCGACGGGCAGACGCGCGTTTTGTCCTTTCTTTGGCGGCGCATCAAGGAGAACAAGATCCATGGAAATCTGATCACCTCATGGCGAAATTCGTTCGGCGTTATTCAGGAAAAAGAAGCACCATCCTCCGGAATTCTCTATCTCTGTCTACCCTGAGCCGAGAAACTCGAAATCGAAGAAAGCGAAGGCGTGCTGACGTCGTCGATGAAATTCCAGATATACACGGGGGGAGAGAGAGAGAGAGAGAGAGAGAGAAATGGGGGTAGGAGAGAGACGGACAGACAGTTTGCGCGCGCGCGCGCGCGCACAGGATACCAGAAGAATACACAGAGCACACGTTCACAAAAAGGGCCAGATGTGTGTGGCTGTGTGTGTATGTATGTGTGTGCGTGTGTGTGTGAATGAGAGTGTGTGTGTGCGTGCGCGCGCGTGTGCGTGCGTGTATATATATACAGAGAGAGAGAGAGAGAGAGAGAGAGAGAGGAAGAACGAAACGAAGGAAAGAGAAAGATCTTCGTTCGTGGCTTTCTGTTGTTTTCTTTTTCCTTTTTCTTTAATATTTGTATATAGAACGAGAATGGGAGAAAAAAAGAGAAATATATATGTATATATAGGCAAAAGGTACACGTATACGCGGCACGATGTTCGGCTTGCGACTGAGCTTTGATTATCCTCGAGCGCGAGGGTGTCCCGCGCGGAAAAGAGAGCTCTACCCCCACTGCCTCCGCCACGAGCCGTTCAGTCGACTCGGCTCGTCCTCGCTCGCCAACGCTCGTCGCCACATGGCGCCCCGATAGAGGGTTGCATCCCCCCGCCCCCACTTTCCAAGTCTAGCTTCACCCTTCTCCTCTCTACAGGGTGTTCGACTAGTCTTTACCCTATCAAAAATTGACGATTCACAAATTACCGCTCCTACTTTTCATTTTTTCGACGTACTCGCGTAAACACGTCGTATCCATGAAATAAAAGAATGCGGATGACTTACATAAATATGTCACGCTTCTAAAATGCATGGAAAATTTATACGAACACCCAGTACATGTTCCTGTGTAAATATATCTGTATAGGTCTATACGTACGTACGTATGCATGTATGTATGTATGTATGTATGTATGTATGTGCACACATCGGACGAGCAGTCGAGCGAGCGAGAAACGATATAACGTTAACGTCGATGCGCGCGCGTGCGCACTTTTTCTCTCTCTCTCTGTCTCTCTCTTTCTCCGACCTCCCCCATCCACCCACCCCCTCTTTTCTCTCTGATTCTCTCTGTGGTAGCATCTACGTCGACGATAGAACGCTCTCCACCGCAAAGTGGCAACCGGTGGCACCAGTGCAAACCTCGTCAAGCGCCGTCTCGGCCTTGTATTTACATAGACACGCGATGCACACTACCACCGTCTCGCAAAGAACCGTCATCGTCCTAATACTAATCGCACGATACCTTGACTCTTTGTATCTAACGTGCACGA
Source organism: Vespa crabro (assembly GCF_910589235.1). Taxonomy (NCBI): domain Eukaryota; kingdom Metazoa; phylum Arthropoda; class Insecta; order Hymenoptera; family Vespidae; genus Vespa; species Vespa crabro. The sequence continues at coordinate 6,407,329 of NC_060966.1, forward strand.
TACATATATAATATACATTATGCGAACTTGTCGTCGCGAGTTATTCGTATATAATATAAACTGAAAGCAAAAACGTTGACAAAGATATGAAATCAAATGGAAATTACGCCTAACTCTTTCCTTTCCATTATATGATTTATATTTGGAATTTATTACATTGTTAAATGGAAAAATAGCGATAAAGAGGATAAAGAAAGGATAAAGATGGAGAAACGAAATTGAATCCACACTCTCTCTTTCTTTCTCTTTTTATTTCTTATAAATGATTGTAGCCGTTAAATGCATTTAGTCATCGACGGCGGATAAAGTTTAAGCGCCTGATCGCTTATGCACATGCGCGTGCGTGCATTTAACCGCACCTCTCTCTCTCTCTCTCTCTCTCTCTCTCCCTCCCTCTCTCTCTCGTTCGCTCGCCCGCTCGCAGCATCCTCCAGTATACCGACGTTATTGGGTGGAAGCTCGATAACGCTTTGCCGACGACTTCATCGCCGTCCGACGCATCGTTGCACCGCGACGGACCAAGGCAAAATGCATTTTCTCTCGTTTGAAAACAAACGAAACTCGAGAGAAACGCGCGACACGGAGAGACGACGTTAACGCGATTATCCTAGAAAAAGATAGTGGAATTTGTCGAAAACGTAGGTAAAATTGTACAGGGGATTAAAGCAGCTTTTCGCTGAAATGTGTGATAAGGGAAAAAATGAAAAAAATTCTTGTCGTAGAGAGAGAGAGAGAGGGAGGGAGATAAAGAGGGAGGTCGATCGATTTCCATGGCGATTCCTTCGCACGCGGAAACGAGCGCGTAGACGGAAACGATCTCGCGAAAGACCGCTTTCTTTCTACTTTGGGATGGAGTGGAAACGCGGAATAGTATTTTCAAAGCGTCACCTGCGAGAGATGCCATCAAGCCATCGACTGACAAAGAGAGAGAGAGAGAGGGAGAGAGAGAGAGAGCGAGAGCGAGAGGGAGAGAGGGGGAGGAGAGTTTCTGCGCAGAAAACTCCTTGACTCGCTCTCGCGTCCCTAAGCGACGACGCTCGTTGTCTGGCCATTAGCGGACTGCCGCCGTCTTTTTGTCCTTTTTGTCGCTTCTGGCTCGTTTTTACTCAGGCACCGACGGCGGAAAGCTTCCCGATGACTTTTTGCTCGTTTCCGTCGACTACTATTTCTTTATCTCTCTTTATCTATCTATTCCGAATAATGATTCCCGCTGTCCTAGCATTCTCCCACACTTCGGACAAGTCCTCGGTAGATAATCGAACGGTCCTTAGCAACTTTCTCTATCTCAAATCGATTCACTTTCTTTTTTTTTCCAAATCTTAAGTACTCGCCTTAAAGAATTCGGATATTAACTAGGCAGCCAACTTGGCCAGAGAGAAAAGAATGCAGAGGAGGATTGTAAGAGGAGATTCGCTTAGCAAACGGATAGAATCGTACGGCTCGACGGAAGAGACACGGGAACCCGAATACCGCATAGATCACGCATATTCTTACGTTCGCACGCGTGCCGGCAATACCGTGACTCGCCGGCTGCCCATTGTTGGCTTCGCTAATTTACGGGCCTATTAATTAGCGCCCTCGAAGCTCAGATATTCCAGACTCCCGCACATACGGACGACCACGTTCCTCTCCGCAAAAGGAGCTGCGGGATTCTCGCTATATCTATCTGCTCTGTGTGTGCGCGCGCGTGAGAGTGAGAGAGAGATAGTTAAGTTATATGTTCACCGATATCGACTGTTTCTCATCGTCGATAACTACGATATAGCATATAACGTACGTAAAGCTTTGAAACCGATTGATCGCAAACGCACAGAAATATTATTGATATCATTTATATCAAAATATTCTCTCCGGCGTTCCTTTCGCTTGAATTTTCAATCAAGTTGAAAATATCGCTTCCTAGACTACTTTCGCGATCGTTCTAAATGCTTGAAAATGGGGAAGGGATATAGGTGGAAGTCTGTAGCAACCCTTAATCCGATTTCGTCCATCCTCCCCGTTTTCGAAAGCGGCTTTTGCGATACTAGAAAAGGAAAAGTCGAGCGAGGATTTTGAGAATCGAAAGAGGATAGAAAGACACGATAATGATCGTTGCTTCGATAGAAAAAAAGGACAATCTTTGAAATCGACTTTGGTTCGGGCCCAGAAAAAAAGAAAAATAAGGAAAACAGAGGAGAACGAGCAGAACGATATTTTGCCGTCAAGAAGAACGCCGTGAGTAACGTCATACCTGGACGACAGACATTATGGATGACAGTGTCAGAGACAGAGGGGCCAGCAGGCTGGACAGGACAACGCGGTGTCAGTGTCCAAGGGTGCAGAGTGCAAGAGACAACGAATAATTCATCCCTTTCTCTCTCGCTCTCTCTCTCTCTCTCTCTCTCTCTCACGGAATACACAACATACGCATGTAAACTGCACAACGAATATCGTGCCACGGACTCGTCCAGTTGTTTCGAGTTCGTCGGAATAAAATAAAGAGCAATGATTACATCCTACAACCCCTAACTTAATTACTCAAAGTTCGCTCGAATTCTAATTAACGAGTCCATTGAATTTCACAATATCGATTGTAATCAATTTATTTAAATCGTATATAAATACGAATTAATATTAGAGGAGATTAATCAACATCAATCGAGTTTTATTTTCGAAAGACTTTTACTTACATTTTTTGCCAGAAGGTGAGTATTCAAACGAGAAAAGTTCTAATCGCGTCAGAGTTATACGGATTAAGAGTTTACTCTCTTTCTCTCTTGATCACGAATACCGTAAATGTATATATATATATATATATATATTGTCGGGTAGATTAACTCGGCCAGTAAATTTCGCGATATTTGTCTCGGAGTTATGGCATATTAAATCGTCGATATGGCGGCATCAAAAGAGGAGGACAAAGAGAGAGAGAGAGAGAGAGAGAGAGAGAGATGGTTTCTCCAAAACAAGAAGCACAGCGGCTTGGTAAAACGATAGGGAGATGAGGTAAATGCAAGAGAACCGTCGACCACCGGTGGGTATATTAATCCGTAATGGCGAAACGATTAGTCAAGCTTGCCTGCAGACCCCACACAGTGCTGACAGTCGCACGCGCGACCTGCACATGATTAATAATCATCGTTCGGCCAACGTTATCGGCGTTAACGTTATCGCTATCTCCATGTTCGGTTGGCCGCCCTTTTTCTTACCCTCTCTTATTGCTCATTGTTAGCATTGATATTGGGACGAGGCAGACGAATCGAGGTGGATGCGACCATAAGAATCAAAAGAGGTATATAATGCTAGAAACTCGTTTCCTTCGGAGAACAGAGTTTTACCATTCGGTAATACGAAAACAGGTGGAGAAGATGCTCGACTCGAGAGAGGATATTTTGCGGCTGGTATGATCAAATCCTAGGGTAAACCAAGAGAATCCTAGCGGCAGCCTGGCTTTATCCTCGCACGCTGCGGTCTCCTACTAATGCAGCAATAAACATGCATCTACGTGAAAACACGGCGAGACATAAACTTCGCAACTTTCTCTCCCAGAAGGTAGAAGAGGAAGGAGGAAACGTATATAAAAATATTCCTACCACGGAAGGATTTCGAATCGAATTCCTTCAATTTCATTAAAGATCTCTCGAGGAAGAGGTTCTTTGCGACGATTACTATCGCGAAATAGACACATTCGCGACGAGCTAAAAGAAAAAATGTAAGAATATGTAAAAAAAAAAAGAAAAAAAAGGAAAAAAAAAGAAACAGAAAGAAAATCGTCTTCTCTAAGAGAATGATTTTTTTTATCTTTCCGCTCGGCGGTTACCATTTTAATCCCACTTCTGATGCACGAGCACGAACTACGGGAACGTTTCTTTCGTGCTCTTCTCGCGAATTACGCTCGGACGACGCGGTTATTTTAAAAGATTGTCTTCTACCGCGCTCTTCTTTTACTACTAATACTTTCTTCGTAGCGACATCTTTAATCTTACGATGCCGAGCACTTTTCTTGCGAGCACGCGAATATTTTCTTTCCATTTCTCGACAACCAAAGAAACAGAGAGATTCTTATTGTTTCTGAACAAATTAAATGCTCCTTCGAGCAGTTTCAACGTCCACGTTGTTTTTTTCCTTCCTTCGAGCCGACTGCCAAGTGTTCGTTCCAAAGTATACAAACGATCGATACGAATTCGATTTTAACGATTCTTGAGTATCTCTACTGGCCGTATACACATACGTATACATAACTTTGGACGAGTTTAAAAGGCCAAGAAAGAAGAGTATTCAAGCGGAACGCTCAAGACAGCTATATATAGCTATATATATATATATATATATATATATATATAGAGAGAGAGAGAGAGAGAGAGAGAGAGAGAGAAAGTATTGCCTTTGGAAAAATACGGGCAGTGGTTCAATTATCGCGAGCTAAACTTTCCAAGCATCATGCTCAATTTCTTAGCTTCTTTATCAAGCGACAAACTACTTTTTTCCCTCTCTTTTTTCCTTCTTGACGAAGTCAGCACGACGACGACGACGATGGCTGGCAATGTGCCTCCCTACCGGCGACACAACGTGGCACTGCATCCGACAAGCGTGTAATTCGCCTACCTCGAAAAATCATCGCCGTGGAAAAAACGTTCTGGCTGTTCGAGAGCCGAAACATAGTAAACGCGAGCGAGAGAGAAATTTCTTCTCGTCGAATCGAGCAAGAACCACTACGGTCACTTTGTCGGACAACCGAATCTCGCTCGATTTCACGGAAATTCGATTTCGACGATGCCTGCCTAGTAAGAACGTCGTTCCCAACGTCGACGGAGTTTGACGGGTCGTTGGATATTCGGATAATTCAGCCATTAGGCGAAACGATTCAACTAATAACAAACTTTTTACTTGCTGCTACACTCTGCTGATGGGATAAAAGATATTTCGAGAGCACTACATATCTATGTACGCGTCTAGGTTGTATATTACTCCGAAATTAATCGAGCGAAAAGTTCACCCTAAGAAATTAATAAACGTAAGGCCTTAGAAAAATGAACACCTGTGGCTCCAAAATCGATTCCATAAATGAGATTGGATAGGAACTTTTCTCCATTCGGTGATTTCACGGGAAGCACGAGGCTTTATTTTTCATACGATATCAAGTACGACGACGAATACGACGAGGTACGTCCCGAAATAATTTCGAATCGTTTCCAGAACGCCTCGTCGTGGCAATTAAGCGGTCAGAAGCAGGTGTCACGGCACATCTACCAGATATATTTCGAATCGAGTTATCCCAGTGCACGTATACTCTCTAACTCGGACATCTCTCGCAATCTGCACTTCCGCTCGAACGCTTCGAGAATCGCGATCCACATCTCACAAAGTTGACAAACGATCTGCAGTAATTTCTACTAGCTTTTACTTTCACGAGGACGAACGTCTAATCCTCCAGAGAGAGAGAGAGAGAGAGAGAGAGAGAGAGAGAGAGAGAGAGAGAGAGAGAGATCAAATTTCCCTATCTATGTATCTTATTCATACACGTAGGATCAGATATTTAAATATCGAATTATTTCCGAACAAAGGCCCTCCTCGTTCGCCTTAGATACAAATCAGACTTTGCGATTATTGCCAAGTACGATAGACACACATATTTTATGCCACGCACACGTACTTGACACCAGGAATACACGAAGCGATACAGCATCTTCTCGTAGGTTGTTTCTATTTGTAGTCGAGAATTTTCGGTCTCTGGCATTCGGCTCTAACGTTCAAAACGGTACTCCAGGTATTATTTCTGTTCGGGATACCCGATGACCCGTATTCCCATTCTCAAAGTTCACCACAGAGAGAGAGAGAGAAAGAGACGCTGGACTTTTCGGCCGATCTTTTCTTCGCTCCATTGTTGCATCGATGATATCCAACGACTTTATGCTCGACGATACGCGAAAAGTCGAAGGAAAGGAGGACGTACTTCTTCTGGGAATGACAGCTTCTTGCACGAGCGATTACCTCGATATGCCACCAGAGCACCACGAAATTTTTTCGAGATTTCTTATTCTCGATCGCGAGGAAAAACGATCAAGATAGATTATGTTAATTGTTTTCTTTCAATTTACAGTTTACGTTTCCTTAACCCTTTACAACAACACACATTCACATTTCTCTTTATTTAAACATTCGATATAATTTCACTCTCATAATTAAGCGATATCGATGATTCGCAATATTATTTAGGTTTGCCATTAATCTCATTTTCCTATTCCTTCCTCGTTTCGCAACACCCACGGTTATTAAGGTCGACGCTACGACCTCGCGAGATACGCTTTATATTTAAGAGAAAAGAAGAAGAAAAAAAGGAAAAGAAAATACAAGACGTCGTTAAACTTCGGGCCATTCTCTCTCTCTCTCCTTCTCTTTTTCGTTTTTATATTAATGGCACTAGTATCTCTCGACTTACACGACGTCGTTCCGTTTAATTGCGACCAAGTTGCCGGGAGGTGCGATAACGAGGACTTACGTAACGAAACGCGGGAAAGGAGAATTCGCGATATGTGATTAATAAAGAGATCAAACTTGAAGAAACGAGTATCTCCATTTTCGAAATCCCGACGTACCTGGCTCTGTGATCATAAAGATATTTTTCCAATACTTTCCATTAACGTTAGACCAATTTGTATAATACTTACGCCTCTTTTGAAATTTGTCAAACTTTTCCATGGAACATTTGCTTATTTCAGGACGTAAGATCGTTCCTCTCTTTTTCTCTTGCTCAGCTTTGTCTCGAGCAACAACACGGAACGACTCGAACGCGGCCGGCATAAAATAATCCACTTTGGCGGGGGGATCGATTCGCTTCGTGGTCGCCTTCGCTCGTTTAATAATTTTTAAGTAAAAGCTTCGAAGGAGAAGAGAAGCGCCGTCAGCTCGCAAGCTCGTGAATTATTTAAGCAGCTTTTTAAAACCCTCTCGTTGTTCCGCGCAGGCGCATGGCCGAGCTACGTACCTACGCCTATTTTAATGAAAAAAGAATGCTGCCAATTATTTTCCGGGCGAGAAGAAAGGCCGCTTTAAAGCGCACACATCGATTTTACTCGCTTTAGCAGGGCTTAATTAACGTCACCTTATACTTGTTGGCACGGATATCTACGTACGTACTTGCTCGCGAGGGAAGAAAAAAAATATATTAAAAAAAAATCAAACTCCTAACCCGACGAAAATCCTTTCCCGTTCGTTCGCCTCGATAAGCTTACCCTTACGATTGATTTTTTTTCTTTTCTTTTTTTTCTTGTTTTTGTTTTCTCTTGCCCCCCGAGAACCGAAAGGATCCATTCTCTTCGTACGCGGTGTTGGCTGATTGCTGCAACAATTTCTCCGAGTACCAATCGCTCGATATTTTATATCGCTTCCGAATGAAACACCTCGATTCACCTCGATTTAAATATTTGCCGATGAACGAGACCATCCAATTTATTAAATACTTGCATCGTCCTTTAATAATATCGATATATTCAACGCATTTAAGTGGCGATCTTTCGATGTAAATAGAATTAAAAGAAAAGAAAAAAGAAAGAAGCAACAACGACAACGAATTAAAACGAGCCACGCTTAGATATAGACATTATTTATTAAAAGTTGATTTCTAAGGACCGAACCTCAGGCTTCGATTATACGGCCTCCTCTTAGATATTGCATAGTAGGTATCCGCTTGCACCACCAGTTATCTCTCTAACTGACTGCGACCCAACTGGCAAGCTAATCCATAATCAGTAGATGCCTATATCCACTCGACTAGTTGATGCATACATAATGGATACGACAGGAGTCGGATAATCCGCGAATCGTCGAGCGTTCGCCTACGAATCAACGCACGAGAAATCCTATGAATGTCTACATATTCATCTCTATCGTTCTTACACAAGAAGATTAAGACGATTCTATCGAGAAACATTCCAAACAAAATTCCAATAATCTGTCCACCCTTATTTATAAACGTCCACCTTTCCCATCGACTAAAAATTATAAATAACAGAAAGAAAAAAAGAAAAAAAAATAGAAGGCTACCTCTCTCCTTAGGATTTTTATCGAAAAAAACGTCGAATCTTTTCTCTCGTCGACTAACGAAGCTCCACGCGTACGTAGATATCTCGAGTGATATTCACGAAGCTCTCTAGGAAGCCGTAGGCGCGAGAAAGCCCTTCCATTGCTTTCGTTTTTCTATTTCTCCCTCTTTGATATCGGCTATCCGTGTGTGTGTGTGTGTGTGTGTGCGTGTGTGTGGGGGCGCATGTGTGTATACATACATGCATCTCATAAAACTCGCGGCACCGTAAAGAAGCTCCGGTCTCGTGCATAAAACCTTCAATGAAGCGTCGATGCAAAGAAGAGGGGTAGAGGTGCCAGAAGGGAGAAATGGTGAACGGCGAACGATTTTTACGGTCGGTTTTACGGAGCTATTCAATGGGACGCGACGCGCCGCGTCTCTCGTACTTCTTTTCTTCTTTTTTTCTTTTTATCTTCTCCTTCTTTCTTCTTCGCGTAAGAAGGAAGACTACGAATCTTACGCTGTTTGTACTTCGTGAGCCGTACCCTCTCTCTCTCTCTCTCTCTCTCTCTGTCTTTCAAAGATTAGGCACGATTCGCATTTTCCCGTTAACGATATCGAAAGTCTTTGCTTTCCCTTTCGTTCTAATCAATTTACCAATTCTCTTTAACGAAGGTATACTTAATCTTAAACGAGATAACGACTCGATCGTCGACGCAGATTTCGCGAATAATCAAAAATTACAGATATTTCTAACATTCGATCTCTCTACGTTTTTGTTATCGCTGGGCCGTTAAAAAGGAAGGAAGCTTCGTGGAAGCGTGTAAAGATAACAGGTTCCACGCGTGTTCGCATTGAACGATATTTGTTTGTAAACTCGAACCGATGCATCACACGAGAGAACAGAGAGAGAGAGAGAGACGCAGCACGCGATACGCAATGCATTTCGAGGGTGCGCCTCCAATCTCAATCACATAGAGAGAGAGAGAGAGAGAGAGAGAGAGAGAGCGGCGTCGGCGTTGTAGGTGGACGAACACAATGTTCAGGAGATCCGAAAATCACTCGCATTACAAAGCGACGCGCTGTCATGCGGACATAGGTTATTTGTTCCTGGCGATGTTCCAACTTGGGTATTCTCTCCCCCTCCCGCTCCCGCTCCCGCTCCCCCCAGCATCATCACCACCATCCCAGATCCTCTAGACATCCACCGATGGAAGATGATCGGCAAAGTATCTAACGATATTCCTAAGAACACATCTAGCCTAGTTTATCGAATAATAAACGTTAAAGAAGAACGAATCGAAGAGTACGTATCCGCGACGACTTATTGCAACTTAAACTTTTATACGAGGTTAAGCTAAAGATTCGGTTAGGTTAGCTTTCATTGAAGACAAAAAGGGAATAAAGAGGGTTGATTAGAGTCAGTCGGTTGGAGGGTGAGATTTCGTTCCGTTTCTTCTACGAGCTACCGAGGAGAAGAGAGAAGATAAAGCGTTAGGTTTTATCTTCTCGCGTGATTAAGCCACGGGACTGTAAATCATCGATTATATTCTCGTTAGGCTAAATAGTCTCCTCTTCCGCCTCTCTTCCCCCTCGTACACAATATCTCGAAGGTGAATTTCTCCTCCTTTCTACGAATGAACGCGTTAGAGCGGAAAGATAGCACAGATCCTTTCCTTTCACCCTTCCCCATCCGTCTATTATGTTTCAATTTAAAAACAACTTTCTCGGCCACGAATCGATAAATCGTTGAGAGATCGAAAAAGAAACCTTTCTCTATCCTTTTTATCATCCTTATTATATAAGATTGATCCTCTTTTTCGGAAACCGACATTTCGAGATGTTACCTTTTTATATCTTGCAAGGATGCATCCATCTTTCCTAGATAATAAATAAACTTTGAAGGTATTTTCTTCCAAAGAGAACAGGTATCTAGCTAAAATTCTTACTCGGTAAACTAACACGCTAATGATGATAAAATTCTATTACAGAAGCCGATTCAATGCGCGTTACAGCGAAATCTAGCGTACAACGCGAGACGATTATGTCCCATCGCGCGAAGCCAGCCGCAGATTTCATTATCCTCCTTTTCAAAGGAGAACTGTCACCCCCGAGGGGGATCCAAATGACGTTCCTCGGAGTGAAAGAAATAAAGGAGAGGGGAGAGAGAAAGAGTATGAGGGTAGATAGGACGAAGCCCTCCGTGATCTCGAGCACTTTGAACCCCTGAAATGGCGTTTACTGCTCGAAGAATTCACCGCTCAGCGCTTTCGATGCAGTCCCTTTATTTTCACCAAGTCTTAAGAGTCCTCGAAAGCGAATCGAAAGGACGTCGTCGTCGCGCCGTCGCGAGGTTCGGCGATCGTATCGGTTTAAAAAACTTAAGAAAAAAGACAAAATATATGGTAAACGAAGAGACAATTTTAAAACGTAGGTTATCTTCGTTCTTACGTAGACAAATAATTAATACGATTGGAAGGAAATCCTGTTGAAAGTTTGGCGAGGCACGCATAGCGACATTACCATTTACGTAAACTATCTATAAACGTACGTCCATACGTCTTGGCGAGACAGAGAAAGGCAAAGTTTGCCAAGTCGGGCCAAGTTTCCGCGATGGATTAGTCACGAGCCAGATTAAGCCACGGAGCCTATTGTATCGCGGATTTACTAAACTGCAAATAGACTTGAGCGAGTGAAAGCTTCAAAAGGGATGAGAAAAGAAAAAGAAAAGAAGGGGAATAACGAAGGGCGACGCGAAGGAATTGTTATAGATTTGCTGATAAAGAGAAGAAAAGAGAAGAAAAAAGAAGTGGAAGAGAAAAAGGAGGGAGTTGGAGTCATCGGTTAACTCGGGTTCGTCAAAAATCACCGTCATCATCGGTCCCCTCCTCCTCTCGGTATAAATCAAGAGGAAGAAGAGTTCACCCTTCGTGACAAAAGCAGCAGCAGCCTCCTCGAGGAGGAGGAAGACGCTGCTGGTGGTGGTGGCGACGGTAGCGGTGGGCATGGCTCGTATAAATTTTCTTTCTGCCATTTTTTTTCTCATCGCTCGACGGCGAACACGAAAGGGGCGGAGATAAAGCTCGCAAACAGGCGAACCGCGGCAGAATCGTTTGTCATACGAACGTCTCTCCAAACAATAAAATCGCATCGGGAGGAAGCGAATTCCAAGTGTCGAAAATTCTATTAGGAAAATGTGCAAACGAGCAATATGTTAACGATATGGCCAGCGAATGAGGATGATTTTTTAATAAAAATCTCTTGCCCTTTTCTCTTCTTTGTCTTTTACCCTTCGTTTCCCTTCCTTCTCGTCCACAGATTCCTCCCTTCATCGACGCGCATTTTCGAGCTCGCTCCCACTTTTATTTTGAGTTTTTCCAACGGCCATGGAATTTTTATGAAAGAGCCAGCTTCCAAAAGGGAGCCTCCTCTCGCGTCTACGCTCGATAAATTATTACGTTAAACATTAAATATTCGAGGGTATCGGCGATCTTCCTCGTTCGATATATCGATTAGATTTCTGCCCTCCGGCGAAACGTCCCTACGTATCATCAGACCTATTCCCGTCGAAACTTCTTCCGTCGTCAACAATGTCCTTTCGTTAACGATATACGAGGGAGAATCTATACATGCACATGCGTCGATTTCGCTAATATGCGGACAATATCGCGAAATCAAATTTCAAAATTTAAATACTATCGGTAGTATTGTAGCCGTGGCACTGTAGCGGAACGCGTAGATTCAATTAATTATAATTGGTCGACGTGAGCTCGCTTCCTCCCACCGATCTCCTAATTAATTAATATCCTCTACAGTCGTTAACAAAGCCAAATACGTGTACGGTAGTCTAGCGAAGTCCTAAGGGAAAAACGATAGAAGAAATTCATAAACTCTATGAGGATTTTAATTCAAGAAACTTGCCGGAAGTTTTTCGAAGAATGGACAAAAGGAGACACCTGCTCCCAAGAGATGAAAACTTTCATTCGTTTAGCGGGCAAAACCGTATATACACTGTATACATATTACGTGGGTATACATATATATATATATATATATATATATGTGTGTGTGTACACACACACAGAGCCACGTAAACTCGTATTATTCGTAATTTCGTTCTTACCGCAAAAGTACGAGGACCGTTTCTCGCACTAGGCTCGGGCCGCTTCGAACTTGCTAAAAGATAAATGAAGGAGCCTTTTCGCTTTTTATCGGAATAATCGGTCAGCTTTGAACGGAGCGCTTTTCGGTGTCGCGTCAAAATTTCCCGTATAATACGTAAGCGATAAAATCCATTGGCCATTTTCGTAATAATACATAATCCCTCAAAGCTTTAACTTGTCAACGTGTAAATATTCGGAAAATAACGAGAGTATGAGATTCGAGATATTCGTAGCGGACATGATCGTAACTCACAGTTTCGCGTGGATCCAAGGATCGATCCTCGCAGATCCTACTCTCGAGATACCCGAGAGAACGTCGTACAAGAACAAATGTCTGCGTGTTCGGTGAACGGTAACGCGCCCTCAGGATTCGAATACTAGCTACGTCGTTTGTTATTTCGAGACGGTACGCTCGAACGAGTCTCCCTCTTTCGATCTATTTCTTCGTGTTACATCGCGTGGTACATCGCGAAAAATGCAAATCCTTTTTCTGATTTCGAAAAATTATTATATACCCGATAAAGCGCACTTTATTTTCTATCTCTTCTTATATTCTCCTTTATCTCCGAGAGGCGAAATTCGTTGACGCGTCTCGTTAACTATTTTGCTTTAAAAGAGTTGCCTATCGTCGAAGACGATAAGCTATCGATAAATCGAAGACTGAAATTGGAGCCTGATTAAGAATGGCTGCTAGGTGGCGGCGACCGCCATAAAAGTCCCGGCGAACCTCAGGAAATTAATCTTCTGATCCGTGATACGAGTATACCGCAGGCATTGCGCAGGGTAGGAAACTTTGGTCAATTACGTGGGTCGGCCCTCGAGAAGCCCTACGACGACGCGTAGGGTGTAATCGAAGAGTGGGTTGTCGCCATCGAATCCGCCTGCAAATTGTTTTCCGCAAATTGGATCGCTCTCCTTGGAACGTCTCACCGTGATTCGGAAGGTATCGCTAGGTCGGATCTTTGATCGAATCGAATGACTATCAATCTCTTTTCTTTTCTCCTCTTACATTGCAAGCCGAAACTTACCTTTCGAAAAAAAAAAAAAGAAAAAAAAGAAAAAAGAAGAAAAAAAACGTCGAGTCATGATATTATCGCAAAAAGTTTCGTCGTCAACGCGCATCGAACTCTACCGAACTCCTATTTTGTCGAAAAAAAATCCCTCATAAGCTTCGGAAGGAATAAAAAGAAATGAGGAATGTATCGCGATATTCGCTTAAATATGACGTTTACATGACGTAAAGACTAATGCCTTCCTCGTTGAAACACGACGACGTGTTGGGGTTTTAGGAAGACAACGCAAAGCGTGACAGACAACGGATACATCTGAATTCAAGCTCGTCATGCGAAGGTTTCTCTTCTGGAGCTGGAATAAAACAATGGGGGAGACGCGAAAGGAGACAATGAAGAGAGAGAGAGAGAAAGACGGAGAAAAGTTTGTTTCTCTCTCTCTCTCTCTCTCTCTCTCTCTCTCTCCCATGGTGCATATTTACTCATCTAGTCGGTAACCAAAGCTTTGGAAAACAACGAAAAGATAAATAAGAGAAAATAAATAGAGATGAGTAGAGAGAGCCGGTGGCTTTAACGACGGGTCAAGTTACCAAGGGTTTCACCTTGTCGTCGACCTTTCGCTACCGAACCGTATAACGAACGATTAAGCGGCACGATTAATCGTTTCTACGCGAAATATCAATCGTTCCAAGATAATCTACCGTACTAAACATTTTACATATCTATAAAATTTAATTAGGAAAATAATTAATATTCCGGACAAACGTAATTCAGTATTCAATGGCACCCACATATTTCATACGACGTATGTACGCGCATATTTCAAAATCGCAACGCCGCGAATACTTTGCCTTTTACAACGGCAGAGAGAGAGAGAGAGAGAGAGAGAGAGAGAGAGGCACGTGCGCCCGCTTTTTGCAAAAAACAAGTATTCCTATATCTCAAAAGTTTGGCAATAGTCCCTCCTTTACGTCTGCGCTCGTCGTTCTCATTCGCGGCTTCACATATGAAAGAGCAAAAACGCATAGTCTAAACGTTCCTATCCCGTATTGTTTGAACTTTCGAACGAGACCGCTATAATTCAGAAGCCCTCGGCGAATCGTTGCTAAAAGTCCTGCTTTGCTTATCCCATCGTCGCAATCTACAGGAAGGACGAGCGAAACGCGCAATCGGTCCTACAAGCGCGTGACTTTATGCAACGTTTAACTACGTACTTCCTCTCGCTCGTAAGGACAAACCTATTACGCTTACATTTCTATTCGAATAATAGCAACCGGGTTGCTCGTGTATACTGGGTGAGCAAGAAGAAAGCTCTTAGATAGAATCTCGTTCGTCGTTCTATTTCGAAGGAAATATTCGTGCATTCTGTTTCACGTCGCACACCATCTAGACAGACACACGCGAATGGAAATGCGTCATCGCATTATCGACAATCGTTGCGAACCACTTTCGCGAAGAATATCTCGCGTGCGATCGGTATTGCGAGATGATAGAGTTTTAATTGAAAAATCGCCATGAGAAATGAGACTTTAACGGTTTGCGACTCGTTCCACCGCTATTAAATATCACTCGCTTTTCATTGTATTCGAGAGAAAGAGAGATTTAACGAGTCGATTTCAGGAAGAAGAGAGATTCAAGGTGGTCGGAATTTTAGAAAATAAAATAGGATACGTTTGATAGTTTAACAAAGAACATATCGCAGCATTCAAACGGGAAAATTCATTAAGAAAAATTGGTTAGTTTTGACGATTAATCGATGCGAGTATAACCTTTATTAGTGAAACCGAATTGCCTGATGAGGCCTCCAAGTTGTGGTCGGTTGGCAAATATATCAGTATGACGAACGACGAGCGAGAGAGATAGCGATAGAGAGAATGAAAGGGTGAGGAGACAAGGGAGATGGAGAGAAAGAGAGTCCCAGGAGGACATCCTGTAATTTGACATTAGCCGTCTTCCGTCAGCGTCGCTAGCTTAATTACATTCCACGATGATGCTCCTCGCTTATTGTATCCTTGAACGAAGTTATGCCTCTGACGACGAAAGAGCCGAACGAGAAGAGAGTAGACTCGGACGAGAAAATTGGAACGGTCTCTGGTGACGATCGTCGTTCACCTAACTATATTCGATAGAGTAGAGTAGAAAATTTGAAAATTCCTCTCGAACAAGAAAAATAGGAAAGAAAAAAAAAGAAAAAAAAAAAAAAGAACAAACGAGAGATCGTGGGATCGAAGCAGCGGGTTAAAAAAAAATCCTGTGGCTAGAATATTAGATAGATGATCGAGTGTCGATCTAATTTTAGAGAGTACCTAACGATGGACCGAACCCAGAAGGGAGAGGAAAAGGATAGCTTTCTCTCTTCCTCTCTAGCACACGATGAAAAGGGAAAACAGGCTTGCTTCCCTGCCCCGTACGACATACAACGTACGGTAGCATAGAAAAAGCTGCTCATTGAAGCTTGCGAGGACGGAAAATCGAAGCGATCGACGTCAACCGAGGCTCCTCGTGGCCGCACCAAGAGCTTTGATCGCTCGGCCGAGCCTTCTTTCCCGAGCTAGAAAGAGATACGAATAGACGCGGGATCGAGTGTAATTGCGGGACGATCAGAAAAAGATAGAAATAAAGAGACGATCCGCGTACGAACATGCGATCGTCATTCGGTTTGACTCCTCGATGACAATTGCCACGACTAATTTCGAACGAATATCCATCGAAATGGACGTAGTTTGCTTCAATTTTTTGTCGCAACGAGATGAAAATTATTCTGAGATAAGATGCTAAGAGCGGTTTAGTTTTTTTCCCCCCTAAACTCTTCTCTCTCTCTCTCTCTCTCTCTCTCTCTCTCTCTCTCTCTCTCTCTCTCTCTCTCTCTCTCTCTATCTCTGTCGCATCGGAAATTCGATGGTAGGCACGATAAATAGCCTTCGATGACGTCGTAGGATCCTTTTTTTTTCACTTCCATCGGACCACGACCGTGTCGCACTTGAATGACGTTACGTTATACGGTCTCTAAACGCGACGATAGAAAAATACATATACGAGAGACGATTTAATAATTATCGGAAACCTAAGAATATCTTATTCGATCGATAAGAAAGTTGGTTGAATTTTATGATCCTAAATGTCCGCCATTAAATCATAATACTAGATAGAAACATACTTCTCCCACGCAAAACGTCCGAGATATAATCGTTTATCCAATAGCGAAGATATTAGAAATATTTGGAAGAACGTTGGATATATATATATATATATATACATACCTAATGATCGTTTCTAGACTAACCGCAAGATCGTTTTACCATAAATTACACGACCACCACGAATGCCGAAATAGTTTGCGAGAGAATCTATGAACGGCTCGACTGGAAACGAATGTACCTTCGCAAGTATTTGCATTAAGATAACGAACTTTGAACTAATGAGCTCGTCTAATGTCACGAGGAAATAGTTTCGGAAAAGAAATAGCGATGATTCATTCTTTTCGAAAAGCTACAAATAAAAAGTACAAAAATAAAAACCTGTTGCAAAAAGAAAAGAAAAAAAAAATAATCAAAACTAAATTTTGATTCAAAAGGAAAATTATTTTTCACTTGGTATAGGCGAATAACGAGGCTTGCAAGAACGTTTAAATGAACGTTAGGACTCTCTTCCTCTCGGTTCGTCTTATAAAATCTCTTCGTTTCAACAGTCGTCGCTCGTTTTCCACCTCACGCTCGAATCGCCTTCTGCATACCTAAATATGTAATTAGCTCCGCGTATAATTTCACTTGGAGGACGGTATCGCGTTCCGCATAAACACCAACGGCCGATAAGAAAAGAATAGAACGAAGAGAGAGAGAGAGAGATGGAGAGATGGGGCACGTAATTAGACACGAATGACGCCTTTGCACATGTTACTACAAATGTGCAATCAAGTAAAAAGAGAGAGAGAGAGAGAGGGGGAGAGATAGAATCAAATACGGAAAGTGTAGAAAAATCTTATCGGTTGGTAAGAAACCAATGAACCTGGACAAAGATGAAGAACAGAGAGAGAGAGAGAGAGAATATAAACCATCGTTCCTAACAGACTTTTAGAATGTTTAATAAGCGACATCAGCGTGTCTGCGGCTTTCACAAAAGCGAAAATGTAAATTCAGCGTTTTCGTCGACAGAAAAGGCTTGCAGGAGCCTTCGGAGGGTGGAGAATGTTCCCTCTTGTATAACCGGCATTAAAATTGCAAACTGTGCAATGGACTGTCTTCCCGTTCCTTCTCTCTCTCTGTCCATATATATATATATATATATATATATATATATATATGTATGTACGTATGTGTGTGTGTGTGTGTGCACGCGCGTGTATATACATATCACCAATCTTCTTTATCAGCAATCAAACTTGTCTTCGGAAGTCTCCAAGTATTGACACGCGAATAACAGAATCGAAGGACGATACAAAACGAGAGCAATAAAAGCTGCTTATCTTCCAAGTTATAAATCGTAAGACTTCAATAAATATATCATGCACGCAATTCCTGTTATATCGGGAACTTTCCAGTTCATCCTCTTACGTACATTCGTCGATGAAATTCCGGATATAACTGATAAACAGGATTATATATTCTATGTTTTTCGATTACATATGAATTTATATTTCCTTCAATTCAATGTAAGGTTAAACGAACAAAGAGCGAATACTTCGCATTGTAATCGTGTTTACGATTTTCACAAGATGCTGACGTAACGTGCTTATACGTATTATATACGTATATAGATTTTGTAATCGATTAATAAACAAGGGCAACAAAAGATGATAATTTATTTTAATCGACTAACGCATCGAAATATTTTACATATATAAAATACGAAGAACGAAAGGATTATCTATCGAAAAATTGTTCATCGAATAGCCGTGATAGTATTGCAGAAACAAAGGGGGAAACTGAAAGAAAAAGACATATTTTGATATCAATATTGTTTCTATTACCTCCTTGAGATCCTTCGTAAACGAAATGAGCGTTTTTGCGTCCGAGAGCTCTCCGAAACTATTCTTCCAATCCTGAATTATAAAGGAAAAACTTGCAGATAAGTTGACGCAACTAGAAGAAATTGGCCGGCCGGCGCCATATTTGCGTTCGCGCGTTCCATATGATCGTGCCGATCGACGCGACCTCTTGGCAACGCTATCTATCGGCGAAATGAAGAATATCATTAACTCGGAGGAACGATATTAAACATGGCATTTTTTCTTTTTAAATTGGCCGCTAGTATTGTCTAGTATTACAGCTGACAAAAGTCATACGTAATCGTTAAAAAGACGTGAACGAGCGAGAAAGACTTTTGGCAAACTTTTCTAAAGATAAAAATCCATTATTATTGGATCATATCGCGTTCCATATTACCAACAATTGTTCGAAAGAAGTGAATTTTTCAAGTCCACGTGGGCTTTCTTTTTCGTCCGAATAAATCTTTCCTACCGTCGGTAAAATACCGATCGAATTCCTTATGCATCCAAAGTGTGATCGACTCATTCCCGATTTGCGCCGTATCTTGGTGCATCATGCTCTTGCACTTCTCAGTATCAAAATCGATATATATATATATATATATATATATATATATATATATATATATACACACACACACACACATATATATATATATGTATATGAGAGGTAGTGAGAAAAAGAGGGACGTTTTCCCTTAAGCTATTGCATGTTTCCTAGCTTGCTGTAAGCTTTCGTAACTGTCAAGATACGCGGTCACAGTCTGGCTTCCGTTCGTTACTCTCTGCAGAGACTTGTGAACTATTCGCCGAAGGTGCAAAGACGGTGGACAAATAACAAAGTTATGGAGGGAGTCGACGGACAATTGCAAACGAAATATCAAAAGATGGCCACGGAATATTCGAAAGTGAGTAAATACATATATTCCAATACTTTTGTTTAGCACCCGTTAGTTTGGACCTCGTACGATACGTACGACGTATTATTTTCGAACGATAACAAAAATAAGTACTTCATTTGCAGATTTGTGCTCAGGCGAACGTTTTAAAAAAAGCTGTGATCGATGAACAAACGCGTAATGGGGAAATACGAGAACAATTAAAGGAGAAAGAGATAGAATTGCGTAGAGCGGAGCAAGAAATAGATAGTCTAACTTTTCGCAATCAACAGTTGACCAAACGAATAACTGTATTGCAGGAAGAACTGGATAAAGAACAAAACAAATCTAGGAAGGGTAAAGGCAAGATATCGGATAACAATACTCAAGTAGCTACCTCGTCGAAACATATCTTGGATGAAGAAGTTCAAAAGAAGGCAATTGAAAATGCCAAATGGATGATAGAAATAATGGAAAGGAATTATGAAATTGAAGGTTTAAGGGAAGCATTATATGAGTTGGAATATAAATTGGATCTCGTTGAAAAATCTAAGGTAGAATTATGTTGTCAGCATCGCAGAGAAATTGACAAGTTAGAGACGGAGAGAAATGATTTACAAAGGAAACTTCATGAGAAGCAAAGGCAAGAAGAAACTATATCGTGCTCCAGTACGGAAGGCAAGAGGGAAGGATATGAGTGCGAACAAAGAGGAGCAGGAGTTTCTAATCAAGTAGATACTTCTCCCGTTTCATCCCCGTCTCCCTCGCGTAGATCGTCCAAATCTTTTAACGATGGTAAAATTCCAAAATTAACCGACGAAAGAGGGTGCTATTACGAGCCCTCGAAATCTTACGACATAGAAAAAGAATTGCACCATTGGAAAACACAATATCACATCGTTAAGATCAAATGCGACGAGTACGAACGAAAAGAGCAAGAAACAAATAAAGCGGTTGCAAGGGAATCCCTTAATCCCGTGGAAATAAATAATATGGTTTTCTTTTCTTTCTTTCTATTTCAGAATCCTCATATGACCGATCGTCTAATGTTTCTTGGGTTATTCGCAGATTGGAAAATTACACTCGCCATTTGCATTACCCAAGGAAATAGAAGCTCGCGAAGCGAAAATAAGAGAGTACTTTCTTGATGAGATAAACAAATTGATAATGGAAAAGCACATTTGTCATGTTAAAAATTTGGCCATGGCTGCTAATGTTATTATTATATTGTTAAGCTCTTATTAATATTGATATTCTAGTTGAGGTGCATAAACGTTTATTAAACAAATAAATACCCTATGTTTTAGGACGAGGTGATGCACGCGCATTTAGATACGTGCGAGTCGAAAAGAGAAAAATGTGAGCTGGCACTTTCGGAAGCCCTCTCCAATTGTAATAGCCTGCAAAAGGATAAAGAGACGCAAGAGGGAAATTATAAAGCGCAGCTCAGTACAATGAGCGAACATCTTGCTAATATGAATGATAAGCTTATTTGTCAGACGGAGGAAATCCAACAATTAAAATTTGAATTGGCAAACAAGGTAAAAGGATGATATTCAATGCTCTGTCGTATCATATTCTTAACGCATTCCCTATTACGTTGCAGAACAATAGAAAAGGAAAACAAAAGTGATTTATACTTGGTTCCCGAGCATCGACATCAGAGGCATTCCATCGATAATATTAGTATAATATTCACAATCACGATAATCGTGTTCATTGATCAATTTATAATTATGTATATAAATATGTGTGCCTGTGCGTGTGCGTGTGCGTGTGCATGTAAGAAATTCATGCCAGATGAACAACGCCATTTACTATCCTCATACTCAGATTTGTGTTATGCTATTTATGAAAGCAAAAGAAAATATTACCATTGAATATGTTCTTTGACAATATTATGTATGAAGTATTAGATAGGAAATATATGAATATCAAAGACAAGACACTTCTCTTTCGGTTTCCACAAGTATCTCAATATTTTACAAACAATAATAATCCTATGTTGTACGCTTTATACATTATTAAATTTTTTATCTACAAAGATAAACTTACACTTACAACGTACCTTCACGTAAGTTTCTCGTTCAGTGGGATAGCTACGTATACGTAATATATTTACAATAATAATTAAGATGGAGAGAGGGAATAAGGTCGTACGTGAAATTGCAGAGATTTATAAGTTATGTTATACATACAAGGTAGATCCCTAACCATTATCTAGCTACAAAATAATATATCGAAAGAAAATTAATTCATTTTAATGGAAAAACTAGCACCGCAACTACATCCCTGTTCTGCTAAAGGATTATTGATTATCCTAAATGCAGAACGTATTAACTCTGTATGATATTCTACAGTCGCCCCTTTTATATATTCTAAAGACGTCGAATCTATAATCACCTTAGCACCATCCTTTTGAAATATTCTGCAACAAAAATATATATCTATGTCACACTTTCAGCAGTCGTCGTGGGCTATAACACATTCTTAACTCCTACTTATCGTCTTCGTGTATGCTTGAATCCAAATCAAATTTATATTGAAATCCGGAACAGCCTCCACCTTCTACGGTAACTCTCAAACATGCATTCTCGTTTGCTATTTCTTTTAGACGTTTCACACAACTATCGCTGATAATCAATGCATTTTCGTTGTCAACAGCAGTATTCGAGGAGAATCCATTAAGTGACAAAGTCGTGTGGATATTGCACCATGGTGCACTGTGGATTTTTGACAAACTTTATCACCATAATAGATTTTACAAGAAATCTTTATTACTAAAGAAACGACTTATGATTTATGAACCTTCCTTCTTCAATTTTAAATCGTGTAAATGTCGTTGCGCAAAAATTCGACAAGTACGAAATTTTTTTCATAATAAAAATCTAATTATCAAAGAGGTACGCGTTAACTTACGTTAATAAACGAGAAAAGTATCGGTTAGATGCAAAATTGGACGAAAGACCCCAAACCGCGCGTCTCAGTTTCGCCATCTTTCTAACCTAAACGGGTTAGACGACGAAATCGATTTAAATCTTGGTTATGTATGCGACCCAAGAGCTAATGCTCGACGATAAGAGCTAACTTCTTAGACGTTAAACGCACGTGTTCACACCGAGAGAAAGTTTAATTGGTCGAAGGGGAAAAACATGGCTAACCTCACTTTTTATGCCATATCAGCGGGCGTTTTCAAATCGCTTATCATTTACCTAATACGATATATTAAATTTTTTTTAAAACTCAATGGATCAATTAATATGGATTAATTGATATAAATAATATGGATTATTTGAGGATAATGTAAATTATGAAGGACAAATGTATTCATTATTTTTTTTTTTTTTTTTATAAATTTTCATTAAATACCGGCCAAATTAATGGTAATATTTAGATTAAAATACATTTGTCACTTGACAAATTCAATATGCGTGTCTTTAATCAAAGTTATACAATCGAGAATAGAAAACTTCAAATTTGGATTGAGACGATTGGATATCACTTTGTACAACAATCTTAACGATACGCATGACATATTCAGGTATTTTTCATACAATTCGATTATTAAAAAAATTATTTGACATTTCCAAAATGTAATTTCACGCGGAATTGCAACATATCGTTGAATATGTTATTACCAAATGGAAAGAATACATTTTTTACTCTATCAATTTCTTCGCTCTGAAAAAACGTCTTAAATAAGCCACCTGCAAAGTAGAGAGTAATATAAGGCAAAATATAGATAATATACTTAAATACAAGACACGAGCATTGGTTGTCTCTGAAAGAAAGAAAATGAGTGTGTTAATATTATTTTTACATTTCAATTATACCAATGTCTTGATCTTGATAAATAAAATTAAAAATCTGATTATACCATTAGTATATCTCATTTCCTCTTCGTTCTTTCGCATTCGCGCAAAATCTTGTACTATAACTTCGGATAAATCTTCCAAGCGTTTTAATTCTACTTCCACGGGTTTCAATTTGGCTGCTTCCGCGATCTGGATTAATAATAATTCACATATGTATACACATGAACGTTCTCATTATGAAATTGAAACAGCTTTATATTATTAATTTTACTTACGCCTTCGTAATTTTTCGTTTCAATGCCACGTTTTGTAACAAGCGTAATTTCTTGTTTCATACCACGTTGATCTGTTGGAAAAGTTTCTATTAACAATTTTTGACATAATCCCGAACGAGTTATTATCATTTTGATACGTAATAAAATATACTCTAGTTATAACTTTGATTACTTACGACTTGGCACGTGCGAAATGAAACATACTTCAAAGGTATCCGCTGTTTCGGTAATAAATGAAAACTTTAACAATTTTGCATGTGGAATATCTTCTTTCTGAGAAAGTATATGTCCTTTGGTATCTCTGATCTAAAACATTACAAATTATAATATTACTTATGGATAAGTAATTTCTATGCATAAGAAGGTAATAATGCATGATCGTCATTTCGTAATAGCAATAAAAAAAAGCAGCACTGCTGGAATAAACTAAATATATATTGTAGGTTAGTCTTATATAATCTATGAGCTTTTCAAGAAAAGAAAAGAGTAAGTACCACGTAATCAACTTTTTGACCCATTGCTTCGGAAACATCGTATTCTCCTGTAACCATTACGTTTGCTTGAACATCTTCTTTTAAACACTTGTGAGTATTTGGTTCCAAGTACCAGCTGATACAGTTGACATTGGTTACCATTAAAATTAGAAGAATTATTCCAATGTTGATATTTTTCATTGTACTTTAGTTCTATTCGACGACAACAATAAACAACTTTCTCTTAAATAGTTGATAGTAAATCGATATTTTTCTAAAAAGATTATAACATGTATTGCTCGTTTGTCAACATTCTGATGAGTTGGCAGCCATTAGGAGTTATGTGGAATTTATAATAATGTATTAGGTCGCACCCCTATGTGACGTTACTATCGAGAAAAGACTTATATATATATATATATATATATATATATATACGAAAAAGAAATACTCCTTAGCGTTACGCGCTATATTGTCTATTTAATATGTAACGTAACATCATAGGCCTCTGCATAATATCATATGAGGGTGATAAATTGGAAATGTTTTTCTTTTCTTCCTTAAAAAAAAAAAAAAAAGAAAAAAAAGAGAGAGAGAGTTGGCAGCACTGTTTGCGTTAGCATAGAAATTCAAGCTTTTAAGTAATTATAAACGGTGGTAAATGCACATATTTTTAATAGGACATACATTTATTTGCTGTCAGTTTGCATAGAAAATACCAAGTTTAAATTAAAAGGAAAACGAAAGAAAAAGAAAAATCAATACAACTATTGTAGAAACGATAAAAGTATTCTATTTAAAAATGTCATTTCCAATAGCATTTTATTTGGCAACCAAACGAAGGTTCGAGCATCTGATTGGTCATTGAGTTCATACCAACGTTAAAAAATTGTCTACAATTGGTGATACTAGCGAGCAGATCATTTAGAAGGGGTTCGTTCAGAGTAATGTGAATTTTCGAGAAATTCTCTTGAAGAAAGCTTGCATTTGTCAGTGCTTCAAAGCTCGAAGAATAATAGTTATTAAATGGCTAGTGGAGATGGATCGATTAAAACGCAAGATAATGATGTAAGAATGTTATTGCTGTTATTAATAAAATTTCTTTCAGCGATTTGTGTACAAAAAAAATCCTACATAGTTGATCTTTTTGTTATAGATGCCAGTCCCGAAGATCAAACATGATTGGTATCAAACAGAAACACATATTATTATCACGATTCTCGCCAAAAATACAGAAAATTTAAAAATTTTCTATGAAAAGACGACGGTATGTAAGAGCATTATTTAATTATATATTACTTTCTTACTGTTCAAAAAAAAAAAAAATATATATATATATATATATATATATATATATATATATATATATATATACTGCATACATGCATATGTCCATAAAAAAGTGTTGTAACAATTGTTAGCTAAGCGTATCTGCCAAGCTACCCTCTGGTAGTGATTATAGCTTGGAATTGGATCTGGCTCATCCGATAGTACCAGATCAATGTTCGCACAAGATTTTACCATCTAAAATAGAGATAAAATTGAAGAAGCAAGATGGTATAAGATGGGCCATTTTAGAGGGAAATCCAGTTGATAAAAATTTGGTAGAACCAATACCTCAAGGTAAATTCAATAGTATTAGATTATCTTTTGGCTAATTGATTTTGTGCATTATTTGATATATTAAAAACTAATGATTTCAAAGAAATACTCCAAAGTGGTAATCAACCACCAAAGTATCCCAGTTCCTGCAAAAAATCCAGAGATTGGAATAAGGTAGAAAAAGAAATTGAAAAACAAGAAGCAGAGGAAAAACCTGAAGGAGAAGCTGCCGTTAATGCCCTTTTCCAACAGATATACGGCAGTGGTTCTGACGAAGTCAGGCGTGCAATGAACAAATCCTTTGTAAGTAGAATGTTTAATAATTAACAAAGTCTACATGAAATATAGTATTGTGCACTTGTGTATTTGAAAATGTGAAGGTCGTGTGATTGATTTTGTTTTTTTAATAAAACAGCTAGAATCAGGTGGTACAGTTTTAAGTACAAACTGGTCGGTGGTAGGTAAAGGAAAGGTAGAAAGGAAACCACCAGATGGGATGGAATGGAGATCTTGGAATTCATAAAAAATTTACTTACACACACACACACACACACACACACACACACACACATTACTCTTGCAATTTTTTTGAGACTTTATAGAAAACTTCTTACTTGCAATTAAATTATAAGCAAGTTTAATTGTAAAAAAATTTCTGTATTGTGCGTATCCCTATTTTGATTTAATTTATTTATTACATAAGGAAATCACCTATATACATAGACGGAACTTTATATCGTTTAAATATACTCCCGTTTAATACATTAATACTAAATTATAAAAAGGACCTGTAAAAGGGCGCAAATAAAATAGTTTCTTGAATTAGTATTTCAACCAATGCAAGATTTACCTTAAGTCTATAAAAAGTTCTGAAAATGTTGATAATTCTACTAAATACAGAATTAAATATTTAATAAAATAAGAAGAGAAATTAAGTTATTATCATGATAATATGACTAAGTGTGCCTAGTACTGAAAGTAACGTAGAATGAAATGGTTTAACAAAAGCCCAGCTTCTTCAGAATCCGATTAATCCTTTTAGAATCCAAACGGCCGAAATTACATAGATACCCCATTTGTCAGCATTAAAGTATCTATTCGTAGCTTGCGATTCCTCTTTATTTACTGCTGATAATTTTTCATCGACGTGTAGTTGCAAAGAATTGAAACATTTCGTAATGACAGATTTATTGTTTTCTTGTACCTCTGATATAGCTATCCTCATATCATCTATTCTTTTATTATTATATATCGTTGAACATATTAGCGATAATACAGCGGCAATCACAGATGCCAATATAGATATATATTTGTACCTTTGAGAATTCATTGTTTGCGCATCATGATATTCCTTAATAGCGGTTGTCAATTGTACAAAGTAATCTTTTTCTTCCTCTTCCAATAAGGTTAATTTTTCACTAATTACAGTTTGCTCTTGAAGATTTTTATTTTCCATTATTGTTAAACTTACATATTTCGGATCATCCCTCTTTATCCTTAGCAACTCATCATATATTTCTTTCATCTTATTATTTATTATAAACAATTCTCTACGAAAATAACGTCTCTTCTCTTGGCATTTGCATAAATGATCTTGCATTAAAAGTACTTGCTGTCTGCATTTCTCCACAGTATGTAGACCTACCAATTGTTGATACCATTGCCACCAAGTAACGAGTCTGTGTGGCAATGGTTTTTCTGGTTTCATTGGTACGGCTTTCAAATCTTGTATAATGGTAGCATTATTGATACTCTAAAATTGTTATCTGTAATCTGTATCATGTAAATAGTATACCAAACATTCTTTACTTCTATACTTACATTCGTAACATGATTTCGCGTTTTCTTCATTGTATTTTCGAATATTGCATTTACGTTTGTTACTTTTTTATACATGTCTCGTACATTTTTTAACTTAAAACTGTTTGCAAAGTTGAAAACTTTATGCCCATCTAATCTTTTGTTTATAAGTTTGATGAACTTTTCAATATTATTTGCCATTTTAATGAAAATATTAATGTATCGGAGCTGGGATGGCGATTAAAAATTTATGGAATTGTTATGTCAAATTATAATAGTGGTTTCGCCATGAGGCAAACGTTCCGATATGACTTATCAACTTTACATTGATCTTTCGCCACATATATATCGCCGCGCCATCTGATTACAGGCAGATGGACTAAAACGTTTTAAAAACTTTTCTATACGTTAACGACTCTCTCGAAGATTGATAATAGTTTATAAGATTTGGACGGATTAAGATAATATCGAACATATAAATGTTAGATAAATATTAGCTAAATTGGTGGCAATACTATCGTCGCGTAAATTTGAACGATCGCTTTCTAACTTTGGATTATAATGGAGTCGCTAAACTATCGACAATTTTATTGTATATGGCGTATCTTTAATCGCTAAATTATCGTTATCACTATCAATGCTGATAAACGGTGATAATGTTATAAGGAAAGAAAGAAAAAAAGGTTGGACTTTTGGCGTGCGAAAAGAATATTTAATTGATTAATATTTCTTCATAAAATGGCAACCGGAGATGACAGACGCGTGGCACTAATCACGGGTATCACTGGACAAGTAAGTTTACACTTTTGACAGTTTTGTTTATCTGGTCGTTTTTTCATGTCAATCGTCATGCAAATTAATCGTTTCTATCTAAAATCTTTCTTTAGAATTAGAGATATTAGAGAATAGATAAATTTCATTATTAATATTTATTAATTATTTTCTCATTTTATAGGATGGTTCCTATTTGGCAGAATTTTTATTAGAAAAAGGATACGATGTGCATGGTATTATTAGAAGAGCAAGTTCATTTAACACCTCGCGTATTCAGCATTTGTATGCGGATCCTAAGTGTCATCGTCAGGGTAAAATGAAATTACATTATGGAGACATGACCGACTCGAGTAGTTTGGTAAAAGTAATCAGTTCCGTGCAACCAACTGAGATTTATAATCTTGCGGCTCAAAGTCACGTTATGGTTGGTATAATGTCAATTGTTTATCATAATAATGGCCTGCGAAATTCATATATATATTTCAGGCTTAATACTTGTATTTAATGTCATATTATTTTATATAGGTAAGCTTTGAAGTAAGCGAGTATACCGCAGAAGTGGACGCAGTAGGTACCGTGAGATTACTGGATGCTATAAGAACGTGTGGTTTAGAAAAGTCTGTAAGATTTTATCACGCGTCGACGTCTGAACTTTACGGCAGGGCAATAGAGGTACCGCAGAACGAAAAAACTCCGTTTTATCCACGTTCCCCGTATGGTAACTGAAAAAAAAAAAAAAATTATTCCGAATTACTCGCCTCGATAAACTCTTCTTCCGTTTATTACTTTAATATATTTTTATTATTTTATTATTTTAATGTATTTTTAGCATGCGCCAAATTGTATAGCTTCTGGATCGTAGTCAATTATAGAGAGGCCTACAATATATTTGCTTGCAATGGTATATTATTCAATCATGAAAGTCCTAGAAGAGGGGAAAATTTTGTAACTAGGAAGATCACAAGATCGATAGCAAAGATACATTTAGGTTTGCAAGATGTTCTTGAATTGGGAAATCTTGATGCTAAAAGAGACTGGGGCCACGCCAAGGATTATGTAAAAGCGAGTAATTTTCTTTTCTTCCCCATTGAATATTTTAAATATATTTAATCTAATTTAATCGAAGTACGCGTTACAGGCAATGTGGCTTATGCTTCAGCAATCAACGCCAGACGATTATGTTATAGCAACGGGAGAGTCTCACAGTGTAAAAGAATTTGTAGAGGCTGCATTTCAGTACGTTGGACGTACGATCAAGTGGGAAGGAGAGGGGATAAACGAAACGGGAAAGGACGCAGATAACGAAAAAGTATTGGTACGGATTAATCCGAAATATTTTCGACCTACGGAAGTTGTAAGTATCAAGTAGAAGAAATGACAATATTTAAGGATTTTATATATATATATATATATATATATATATATATATATATATGAAACATTCATGATATAGGATGTCCTCTTGGGTGATGCGACTAAAGCAAAGGAAAAATTTGGATGGAAACCGACGATTACGTTCGAGGTTTGTTTCAAATTATCCGTATCCCGTAACGCATTTTAAATGAAGCTTCGCTTAATCGATCATCCATTATGCTGTTGCAGGCTTTAGTTAAAGATATGATGGATTCGGACCTAAATCTAATGAGAAAAAATCCGAATGCTTAGTGTCATTTTATTTTAATCTAGATAATTACATAAAGGTATGAAAAACGTCCTATATATTTGCATATTGTGAAATATATGCAATAGTTAGATATAATATAAATAATCCACACGCCGGTATCACACACATTACTACTGCATTTCTACGAAGTAAGAATATTCAAATTGTAAGGTAAGAAATTTATAGGATTCTTTTCCAAGTATTACAACAAATTGTACAACAAACTAACTAGCAGGAACGAATTGTTTATATACGAAGTACATAGTTTTTATATAGAATCTACGTAATATAAGATACACAAACATTCATTTGATAGGAAAAACGCTTTCTCTTTTATCAAATTTTGTATGAGTCGCGAATGCATATGTTTGCGTGGTTGCGTGGATGCATGGAACCGATGATGGTCGTTTTTATAAATCGATTTGATAGAGGTGAAGGCTTTTTGCGAGGCCTTTACATAAACATAGGCTATTTTTTATGAAAGCTTTACATACAACCTGTATGTACGCACAAATGGTAGAAGATATGCTGTTTATCACCATTTTATTAATTGTCTTCCACCAAAGTATAATTGGCTTTCACGTCGTAGTTTAATTTGTACCTAATATATGTAATTACAATGTAACGTATTGTATACTGTATGCTAGCTTTGTTATACATTTTAGCCTTTGTATATACAAGAAGAGGAAGAGCAACGCTACGATCGAAGAAATGGAACGCGTTCCCTCTCTCTCTCTCTCTCTCTCTCTCGAATAAATAGAAATAAGAGAAAATTAATGGAGGATTTACAAGGAATAGAAGTTTAACTTTTAGCCTCGGGCGCTGTCTTTCGTAAGATATTATCGATCGTGAACATGCTCGATTTAACGCAACGTTCCGAACCACTCGCGTAATCAATTTCCTTCTCCTTCTGTAGATCGTTATCTCTGCTTCCAATTTCGCACCATCTCTCGATCTTTCCTCGATCGTCTTCTATAAGTTGCAACAGTGATCTTCGCGATTCATCTTTGCTCTGTAAAAATGCTCGCTGTTTACGAGTTCTCCTACGTCTGTAATTACCATGCTCGAACATTTCGTTGGCGGACGGATCGAGACACCAATAACTGCCTTTACCAGCTGCACCATGTTCCTCGTCCTCGTCGGGATTACTCTTGTCACGTGGTACTTTGACGAAGCAATCGTTCAAACTTAAATTGTGTCTAATACTATTCTGCCAGCCCTGTCGATTTTCCCTGTAATAAGGAAACCTCTCCATGATGAACTTGTAAATACCGGACAGAGTCAGTCTTTGTTTCGGCGATGAATTGATGGCCATGGCTATCAGAGCTATGTAAGAATAAGGTGGTTTCTCGTAACGAGGCGAGGAATTTACTTTGTAACCGATCAGAGGTAAGGCCCAACAGGAGAGATGATGACGAGGGCTGTTCATGCTCGTCGTGGTTGACGCTCGATTAGTCTCCAATCTGAACATTTCTGGGACTCCGGTGATATTATAATATTCGGTTGGTAAACTACAGATGGTTGGTAAGATCTCTCTGGTCCAAATATCGTTCCTGCCAGACAATTCGAGGAATCTGTGATTCCTCGCCGATAAAAAGGGTTCTCGATGATAATTCCCATTTGGTTCCATCATTGATAGCTTGATATATATATATCTCTTGTACATCGAGCGCGCGTCGACGGACGTCGAAGAACGTCGGAGAACGTCGGAGAACGTCGTAGAACTCGACGTGCCAGCACGTCGCTAGCGCGAGACTGCGTTTTCCGCAATCTCCGGCTCGTCAAGCTGATACTTCTAAGCTCTTTAGGGTCTTTAATTTGACAGGGAGAGATCTTAGAGGCTGGACCAGCCCCGCCCATCGGCAGCTTTCCAAGGAACGTTCTCGTTTGGTGTTCGCTGACGATCAGGAGGAGGTGGACGCACCTCCGGATCGGTCCAGGAGGCTCACGACTAACATGTTTTATTACTGTTTACACATATGCTCTCCTAACACCCACGCCGCCAGTAACCGAGCCAATATGTAAACGCAGTCGTGGTAATTATACCGAGAAGGCGTTCGCTTTCTTGGAAACGCTCTTCTTCTTATTATTTTCCCTTCCGTCGCAAAAGGGGGATAAGGGGAGGGGGAAGGGCGACGTCGCTTTTGAAAAAATTTTCCAAGATGCCGACGACCTGTATTTTCCCTTTATTATTATTCTTCTTCTTCTTCTTCTTTTTTTATTACATACCCGATGGTTGCGATATGAAAAGAATTTGAAGAGACAAATTTGTTGAAGAAACAAATCAAAGTGGATATGTACGATGAAGGGGCCAACGTATTCGAACTATGTTCGGCATCTCCTCGAAAAACAGAGAGATAGACGAGGGAGCGCCTTGTCTCTTCTGAAAAAGCGCGACGATTTACTGCTCTCGTTTAAGCCGAGACCGATTTTAGACCATATCCCGAAGGAACTTAACGCTCGAGTAGCTGTCGTTACTCATGCACTCGTTTCTCCCTTTCTTCTCGTTTCCATTGATATAGAATTGAATTGCATTAAATCCTACGCTATTCTACTCGATCGAATTGCGTTTGATCGAAATCCTTGATTATTGATAGGATCTATAGGCGTCTGCCGTCTTGACTTTGGATTGTTGATTTTGCGACGTTTACGACTGTGAGAAAATTCACAGCGCGTAAAGTCTCCCTCTCTCTCTCTCTCTCTCTCTCTCTCTCTCTCTACCTCATTGATCCTTTCCTCTTTTCCTATTGATTTTCTCTGCGTCTTATCGTTATCCCAATTAATCGTTATCCCAAATGATTATCCAAAAGGCCTAAAATAAATTTACGTTAAAACAATGTTCGACTACGTTGTTAGGCCATTTTTTTAACATCTTTCCTAGCATCGTTCGTCGCGCAACTGTTTTGCTATAATCTGTCATGGTAATTGGAAAGTTAGTAAATGTAAAGACAGGTAGTCTGACTAACTGGAATCTCGACTTTAGCTTAGGCATATTTGCTAGGCATTAAAAGAAATGACAAAGTAAATATGTTTCTATAACCTCGCACGGTACCCCTATAGATTTTCTTTCTCTTTTTCTTTTCCGTACTTACTGAAGTGCTGAAGAACTCGTGCAAAACGATGGATTATATGTACATACGTTTATGTGTAAATATTTAATCTATTCGTTTTCAGATATAATTTCCGGTTCACGGAATTTCAAGAACTTGGACGTTTCACGGACGATTATGCGAAAAGTGAATGATAGAAATATTCGTTTCTGGAATCCTGTTTTTCGATTAAAATCTTGACCGACATAAGAAACGAAAAGGATTACTTCAAATACTATATCAAAGATGAAGTGTCGATCCTTTTATTTTTTTACAGGTACATACGTCACGTTAAGTCTTTCGAAATTAATCATTAAGCATAATCATTATTTATAAAGATTATTAATTATACACAGCGAAAACTCTGTGATTCTTCATTTCCTTTTTTTTTTTCTTTCTTTTTTTAACGCGAAGAAAGTTACGTCTCTTTAATTGGAGAGTCAAGTATGTAGGTGCGAAAGTGAACCAGCGAATTAATACGATCATTTCATGCTCGGAGAAACTTATTTCACGACATTCGACAATGTTTTATTTCTTCTTACTATCGAATCCTATCTACTGTATTCCCCGTAAAGCATATATAAGGGGTATCCTTTATGAAGAATAGTAAAAAAAAAAAAAGAAAAAAAAAAAAAAACAAGAAAGAAGAACGCCTTTAAAACTTAACCGTGAGTATAAATAACGAAGAAAATTTAATTTATAAATTTTTCGATTTTTCAATTTTTAGTACGAAAAAACGATGTTGTAGGAATAACATCGTCCGTCTAATCGCGAAAAAAGATATTAACAAGCGTAATTCGCGTTATACAACAAACGATTACGAAGTCGAAGAAATGAGGCACGTCACAGAAAAAGAAAATGAGAACTCATGTCACGAACGTCATTTACAAACATTCACTCAAACTCCCTAACGTTCTTGCACAACGTTCGGTCCCGGCTTAGAAAAGGGCTTGAATTTCGTAATGTCAAATGAAAAAAATTGTAAATCGTCGTCAATGTTGTAATCATTAAAATATTGAAAGATGTTACCTTGACGGATAAACTAATTGCATTATCTCTAAATTAAATTAGTTTTTCAGCCAGAATCGTAAGCGTAATCACGACACGATGGGTTACAATTGTATTATAATAACGTTTCGATCGGCGAATTAGGTTTCCTGTCTTCTCGACGCGTATCCATCTTGTATTCTGGATCGTGGAGAGATTCTAAATTGCAAGACGATTCTCGTTGGCACATCGGCACATCGCAGGGAATAGATACGAAGGAGAAAGTGGTAGCTAGAGGCGTCATCGTTCGAGTATTTGGCTGTTGTACGAACGGTACGAAAAAAAAAAAAATGAAAAGAAAAAGGAAAAGAAAAAGAGAAGAGAGAAAAATAAAAGAAAGGAGAAAGAAAAAAAAAAGAACTGTCGATTTCTACGAGAAGACGACAAGACGATTTGAGAAACTCTCACGGAGATACAACGTTGTTATCCATTATCTTTTAGAAGCTTAGCTATGTATTCCAATATAATATAGTACGTACAGGCACATGGATATTTGCAAATACTTGCTCGAATGCATACAACAACCGCTTTTAAATGTGGACTTTATCAATTAATGACCTCGCGGATTTTGAAATGGCCTTTCTCTCTTTCTCTTAATGCATTTTGTCGAGTCACACTCGACGAAAGGAGGTTTCAGCACTTTCGATTTTCAAACGTATTTGATCGATATCAATTGGAAAATAATTTTCGCTGGTCGCAAATCCGACGACTCGCATATTTTTTACAAGCGGGCAACAGTGCAGACTGTT
Source organism: Vespa crabro (assembly GCF_910589235.1). Taxonomy (NCBI): domain Eukaryota; kingdom Metazoa; phylum Arthropoda; class Insecta; order Hymenoptera; family Vespidae; genus Vespa; species Vespa crabro. The sequence goes on from NC_060966.1 coordinate 6,441,653, forward strand.
GGCAAAGCTTGCGAAATTATAAATGTACGAGGCATCGTCATTAGCGAGATCAATTAGATATCGACGACGCGCTGACACGCGTAGAGGCAATTAGGAAGATCGATCGTGGTACGGACAGGATGCAACGATCGAGGTTGACCGATAACGATTCGCAAAGACGATGAATACGACGTTTTTTCTTCTTCGATCGTTTGTAATCCTTGGGGAAAAGAAAAAACAAAAAAGAAAAAAAAAAAGAAAAGAAAAGAAACAACAACAGAAAGAAGAAATTGATGAAAAATTCGATCTGAATAAAATATGCTTATTAAAAAGGGAGATTCATTTATTCGTTACATAATACATTCTTTAACCTCCTATTATTTATTACGATCGACAAAATTTCCTCGGATTATACTTCTCGCGGTAACTTTCGCGGTGAGTTTACGCTAATAGTTACAAAATAGTTTCGTTTAGCATGTGCTTTTGTACGCACGTATCCGTGTACATATTCATGCACTTACATATGTGCGTACGAGGAAAGTATTTCTCTTCGCGTGAATGGAATGCTGAATTTGTGAAATTCTCATCGGTCGCGTACGTAAATACATGTACGCTCTTTAAAATTCGAATGTATTTTTCGAAAAGAGCGCTCCTCGTGGCGCACATTTTATATTCATAAAATTTCAACGTATACGAAAATTAGAGATTGGGCGTTTGCGCACGATCAGATATTATTAATAATCACGCGAATAATTCTCATAGAGAGATCGATAATTACGACGAAAATGCAAAATAAATGCGAACTCGATGTTGAAACGACTCTGGGATATACGGCATTGAGTTTATACAAGATATTTTTGGCGAATTTTAATAGTCCGTTAGTTTGTAGTAACAGACGAATGGCTTGAAACAGATCGCTTTAGCGTCGTACCGCAGATACGCCTTAGAAAAGAAGAACTTTCCGATCGGCATGGCCGTTCAGCGAATAACAAAACAACTAACGAGAACCGATCTAATAAGAACTTGATCGGCTATTTATAATTTTCAATCGACCGTTAAATGGGTCTTATATTATCGAACCATCTTCGATATCGAGTCTAATTATCGAGAATCTAAAAGAACCCTCTTACACGTTCCGATCGTTGTCGCAAATTTACGAGCAACGCGACGAAATAATCGATCGATTGCTCAACCTGCCACCAGCAATATCGAGCAGCCCGCATGAGTTACGAATGAAAAAGGAAAATAGAGAAAAAATATAGAAAAAAATGATTTCCTGCTTCCTAGTTCGCGCTACGTTTATCGATGTTCTACGAGACACAACCAAGAAGATTCGAGCAGAAGATTCTTTATTGCGCATGTATATTTTTTCTTTTTTTCTTCCTTTTGTTTATTTTGCGAGTTCATTGGCACGTGGACATATGATAGGTACATACGTAGAGAGTATTTCACTGCTGCAAATGACCGACTAAATGATTATTGCCATGTAAACGCGGAAAGAAAGTGAACGTTTCGTGATGTCGACCGTTCTGGGGATCTTCACCGCTTGAGTGTCCGTCATTAAATATAGATTATTAATAAAAGTTACGAGGGCTGCTAATTTAAAGCATCGTGCTTTCGTAAAAGTTCCAAATAAAGTAAACGTCGCAGGAGTAAGAGACGAAAGCTTTGACACAGCATCGGGGAAGAAAGCGAACGTTGTTACAATTATCAATAGGATATAAAAAAGAACTTTCTCAAAGAAAATCCTTATATTTCAAAGTATAACGACGACTTGTTGGTTTTTGAAAGCGAGCCATAAAAAATAAGTCAAATCCAGTCTAATTCGTTTCGATACACCTTTTTCTAGCTTATAGTTATAAAACTTGAATAAGTCGAAGGGTCTTAGTTTTAAAAAGAAATATTACCATTTTTGGAGGATTATGTTGGACTGTTTCGAGCGGTTCCGAGAGAACCGATAGGAGGTCTTATACATAAGCGAACGTTTAATCGTACGTTTGGTCAACGAGTTAAACAGTATCGAGAATTACCATCGAAAATATATATCGATAGAGAAGATGATCGTCAAAAGTGTATGGTATTTCTCATATAGAAACTAAAGACGGTGAAAGGGATAGCATGACTTCCCACAACCCCGAATCGGAAGAAAGTCAAAGGATGCGACCGGTTCGGTCGTTTCTAAGCATATTGGAGGAAGTTAGACGTTTCCTAAGATAGCTCTTCTCTCCTTTTAACGCGAGAGATGATGATTCGTTTTATCCCAGAAAATAGCTATTTCGAAATTTTAAAGAAGGACCAATCGGTTCTCGCTCATCGCGCCTTTAAACGTATCATAGGTGTCCAGTACGAGACAATTTAGTTCTGACTCTTCCTTCTATTACATCTGATCTTCGTAGTTAATTGCGCAAGCAACGGCGGACTTTCGGTAGGCATATTTTCTAATACGAGAACTTGAACTTAACCCAAGCCTAATCGACCTTACGGTAACTCAGTTCCTACGTTAGTGAAAGCGCAATCTCTCGGCCGGCTATTTTTCTTATGGGATGAGATCAGATTTTTGCGATCGTTATTTCCTGTCCTTTTCTTTTTATTCTATTTGTTTTTTTCTTTTTTTTCTTTTTTCTTTTTTTTTTCTTTTTTTACATAACGACGACTCCGTATTTCCTCCCCTCCATTGAAAGAACGGAGGAAGGATTTTTAATTCTTTTTTCATTCTTCTCACTTTCACACACGCGCGTTGTCTATCTACAATTCCCTTTGGCGGTCTAAGAAAACAAGAAACAAAAAACAAAAGAAAAAAAAAAAAAAACAGACACCTTTAATTGAACGGAAGCAGGTGCTTAAGAGAGCGTGGTTACATAAGAATAAAATAATAAATCCTCCAACGAAAAGGGACTCGCGTCGGTCGTGAGTCTCCTTCGCCTTGTTCCTTACCTCTACGAGGTGGGTAACGAGGACGTCTCGTCGTTGGATCCCCTCCAAAGAAGAACTCAGGATGTTGTAGCTTGGCTTGGAAGAGTTGGGAGTCCCGTATAATAAAACTCTCTTCCTCTATTTGATGCCCCTCCACCGTCTACTCGTCCACTTCTCTATGTGTGTCTCTATGCCTAGGGCATCTAGGAGCCTAACCGGAGAAACGCATTCGCTATAAAAGCTTCGTATGTCCGAAGGAATTTGTCAGAAGAGTGACGAACCGTAACAAAAAAAAAAGCAGCGCCAATACTCGCTGCTCCCTTTTAGTTCTTCGTCGCGAACGAGAGGACTCCTGGAAGTCGAAGATGTGGCTCGCACTGGTCAGTGTCCTTTCCCTCATCTTCATTAATTAAATCACGCGGCGTTGTTCCCTCATTCGGCTTCAATTTTACTCAATGTTAGCTGTGTGATAAAGTGCGTGAGGTCAGTGCAATCCTCGTAGAACGATTCGGAAATGTGATTCGTTCTGTGTTCATTCTGTCCGAGGACCAAGTGCATTTTCTTCGTACGATCGATCAAACCCTTCGTTCGATCCGCTTGACGTTGTTGACTATTCTCTTAGTAAATTTTTATAGTCGTCCGCTCTGTACCAACGATCAGGATAAAAAGTTAAAGCTTTCTCGATTATTCGAGACGATTGCCACGAGTATCGTTTCTTCTCAAAATCCTGCATATACGTTTGCAACATGTATCAATCATTTATTATCAATCATTTAATACAGATTCGAACGTTCGAAGGGACAATTTTATCGTTCTGCTCGCTCGCATGATCCTTCGCGTGTGAGAAAGTTCGTTACGATAGGGGAAGCACGATCGAATACGGCGTGCTAGCTATAAAAAAAAATAAAAACTGCACGTCACTCGAGACAAAATCGAGAATCAAAAATACATTAACGAACATTAAGCGCTCGTCGTACGCATCGTAGTAGAGATGATGCTGTCGTCATGATGAAAAAACGCATAACGAGTCTCTCTAATTAATTCAGTTGAATGGGTTAAGAGGTATCGGAGAGCGTGTAGCATGGCAAACGTATTTGTAGGATCTCATGAATGACGTTCGTTAGGTAACTTATTTACTATATAGATCTTTATTATATAGATCTTTATTATACAGATCTAACGCATACGCAATAGCCAGGGAACGAACGATATTTCAATTAAATTGTAAATAGAAATGTAAATATAGATGCGTCGATGATTCGTCGTACCATTCTCCGTTATCAGCTAGGTAAGTAGATGTCCTCTCATCACTTTTCACTCGGTGAAATGGAAAGTTGCGCAAAAGAGAAAGAAAGAAAAGGAAAAGAAGGCCACGAGAATATTTAGGAGGAATCCATGGGAATATTATAACGTCAATGAAAAAAAGGAGATTTGAATTCGTTATTGCGATCTTTGGAGTGTCAGGGCCAATCGATTATGATCCATGTAATTCGTTGCTAGATCGTAAAACGAATATCTTTGGTCTTGATATCGATAATAAACGATACCTGTTTACTTCGTAACGAATCTCGTAATAATAATCTACAGGAGGAGCAAGAAAAGAGCCGGACGTAAGACGAAATTGCGCTCGAGGATAAAAATGAAAGGGAGAAAGAAAAACAAAATCATGGCGCATACTTTCGCTTGGTCCAACCTAATGGGAGTTTCACGTTCCTCCGGCTGTGAAGAGGAAAAAAAAAAGAAAAAAAAGAAAAAAAAAAGGAAGGAAAAAGAAGGAAAAAAAAAAAAAGAAAAAAAAAAGAAAACACGAGAGTAGCGAGGGTTCGCTCGACCCAATTTCCAGACTTTCATTTTTGAATGACGCGCTCATAAAATCGCACAAGGTATAGAAATCCGCGTGTAACATCGACACGCTTAATGTCGACTTCTCTCGGTGAAAAGTCGTACGGTGTTAATTAAAAATACGCGGTGTAATAAGCCGAGCGATTATCGTTTCCCTTCCTCTAATCTGCATTTATAATTGAACGATCAAACATTTGCCGTTGCTTTTTCATTCTCGTAGTATCAACAACGCAAACTATTATCGTGCGAAAAGCGTCTTATTATTATACGGCAACACGTCGATTATGTCCATGCGCGTAACTACTGTCGAACTGCCGTGTAATTGACCGTAAAACAAAGACTTTATCCTTGACGAGTCCAATACCTTTACGTATATTATAATTCTGCGTGCTTTCAGATATTGCTTGGATCCCTTTTCGTCGCCTCCACCAATGGCGATCCGATCAGAACGAAGAAAGAGTAAGTTCACGTAAAAATAATTAATCAATTCAATTGCGCAAGCAAAGAGGAGTCATACATCAGAGAGAAAGATACATTTTACCTTGTAGTAATCGTAAATATTTTTAGGGCACCACCTAGTCCACAGTATGGCCCGCCAGCTGCTTCTTATGGAGTACCGAACGTAGGTCCTTTGGACTCGTACGGTGCTCCACCAGCACCATCGTCGTCTTACGGTGCTCCATCTGGACCATCCTCTTCTTACGGTGCCCCGTCTGGGCCATCATCGTCCTATGGCGCGCCATCTTCCAGCTACGGAGCCCCATCCTCCGGGCATGCCTCTTTTGGGGGTGATCACGGATCCTTCGGAGGAGCCGATCATGGATCGTTAGGCGGTGGATCGTCCGACAGTGGTTACGGGGGTGATCATGGTTCGCTAGGCGGCGGCGGCGGTGATGGCGGTTTCGGTGGAGACTTTGGATCGTACGGAGGAGGACATCACGGAGGTGGAGGAGGAGGCGGTGGTGATTTTGGATCGTACGGAGGAGGACATCACGGGGCTGGAGGAGGCGGCGGTGGTGACTTCGGATCGTACGGAGATGGACATCACGGTGGTGGAGGAGGCGGCGGTGGTGACTTCGGATCGTACGGAGGAGGTGGACATCACGGGGCTGGAGGAGGCGGCGGTGGTGACTTCGGATCGTACGGAGGAGGAGGACATCACGGGGCTGGAGGAGGCGGCGGTGGTGACTTCGGATCGTACGGAGGAGGAGGACATCACGGGGGCGGAGGAGGCGGCGGTGGTGACTTCGGATCGTACGGAGGAGGAGGACATCACGGGGGTGGAGGAGGCGGCGGCGGTGGTGATTTTGGATCTTACGGAGGAGGACATCACGGAGGAGGTGGAGGAGGAGGAGGAGGAGGATCCGCGCTTGGTCCCATTTACGGTCCACCCTTGCAATCCTACGGTCCTCCGGCGGCCTCCTACGGTCCACCTGGTCACGATCAGCCGAAGGGAGTATGGAAAAAGAAGCTCACGTGGAAGGCCGAATGGAAGCAGATATGGAAAACGGAGTCGAAACTAACGTGGAAACAGGAATGGAAAAAGGTTCAGGTACCAATTTGGAAGGAAGTACAGGTGCCAGAATGGAAGGAAATTCAAGTGCCAGCTTGGAAGAAGGTACAAAAGCCAATTTGGAAGGAGATCCAAGTACCCATTTGGAAGGAGATTCAGGTACCAGCTTGGAAGAAAGTTTGGAAGCCTGTTTGGAAGGAGATACAAGTACCAATTTGGAAGGACGTTCAAGTGCCCGACTGGAAGAAGATTTGGATACCAGAATGGATAAAGATCGGTATTCCCGGGGAACAATACGTCGGCAAGGATCAACACGGTTGGCAATATACCAGTCACGATCTCTGGAAGAAGAAACTCATTTGGAAGCCGATTTGGAAGAAAATTTGGAGGACCGAGAAGAAGCAAGCTTGGGTTACGGATAAGAAGCTCGAATGGAAAGCCGAATGGAAGCAAATTTGGAAAACCGAAAAGAAACAAGTATGGGTGACCGATAAGAAACTTGTATGGAAGGAAGAGTCCGTACAGGTTTGGTTACCTAAAAAACAACAGATTTGGGTCACGCAAAAGAAGCAGGTGTGGAAGGACGAATGGAAAAGCAAGTGGGTACCGGTTTGGAAGAACGTACAAGTACCGGCCTGGAAGAAGATTTGGAAGCCCGTTTGGGAGAAAGTTTGGGTACAAATAGAATCTCATCATGACGGAGGCCACCATGGTTACAAGTAATACGATAATATTAGCGTAGTCGTTAGGATATCAAAGTTAACTTCGTAGTTGACTTTCTTTCCAAAGTTCGTAGAATGTGTTTCCATTATGGGTCGATAATTTCAGGCTCGACGATAGTTCCCTGTTAGACGCGATTATGGAATAACGAATGGAATAGAAAGTATAGTGTTTCGTCGAAATAAGAAGGACAGAGAGTAGTTTTGGCTCGTGATATTGCGACTTCATTATTCCGTAAATGTCGAATAAATATCAAGACTTGCCCCCCACCCTCCCTGTAAATAAGGTGATTAAAAGATTGCAAGCGCATCGATATTTTTGTACCTTTTTGCGTTTACTATAATCTAATAAATATTTTTTTTTTTACCACGTGTACATCTAATCGATTGATATCCCAAATCGGCCGATGATCCTGTTGACGAAACTTTCACTTTGTACATAATCAGTTTGGGTTGTTCCAAACGATCAGTCTGATTGATCCAGACGAGGATGAGAAAATGGAAGAAAGGAAGAATAATATTCTTGGGAAGGAAGAAAAAGAACGATTGTTTTTTGAAGTTTAAGCAAGTCTAATCGAATGAAGTCGGTAATAAGTAATCGGTAGTAGCTTTCCCGTTCACTCGATGAAAGTGCAATTTTCTAGGCGACGGAGTAGGATTATCGCAGGAGGACAATGGAAAGGGAAAAGGAAGATGCTTTCCAGGGAAGCGTATATGCAGATGTCAGGGTCGCGAGACGGACTCACGACCTTTACTTTCTCCGTGATCGCGTTGGAGCAAGTGTGGGATGATCGAGAAATAAAGAATCTACCAAGAGAGAACGTGGAAGTCGGTGGGAGAACGGAAGTAGCACGACCGGTTCGTCTTCTCCGAGGTCTCCTTCCGAGTTTCGATGCAAAAACCAGTATCTATTAAACGCATCGAAGAAAGTGGATGGCGTTTTCGAGTCGACGAAAAAAAAAAAAAAAAAAAAAAATAGAAAAAAGAAAGGAAAAGAAAAAGAAATAAGCTCCCCTAATGAATAAATTAATTGTACGATAGATAAACATATGTTCAAATCATGTACGATGAGATGCCTCTTATTAATCAAGACGAAATCTTTACAAATTGAATCCTGATTAAGAGCTATCTCCTCTCTTTTTCTCATTTATTCCGTTTATTTACAGGATCATGCCGAAATTAGGTTAGATACTTTGTTAATTATCAACTTCATTAACGGTTCCGTGGCATTCGATCTGCACGTCCATCCATCGCCTTCGTCTCGGACGATGATGAGATTTTATCTCTTTGGCAGAGAGTAACGCGTAACTACATAAATTATACAGTAGAAAATACAAGTTGATTTATGGATGTCTATATTACTTACTACTTTGAGGTATTCCAATATGATTTACAAGCGGGAATGCGATTTATATAAACTTCCGACGACGAAAATAACGGCGCTTCTTGTATCTGCTTGCAAAGTGTAAGGACGTTTCGAGCGATTGGTAAATACCTGTGTTAATAATAAATAGAGGAAAATAAGCATAACTTGAAGAATCTACTGTAAAAATATCTTTTACGAATATTTTCTATTCGATGATCGTATTGAATGGCGTTCGCCTTCGAATACAGCAAGCGAAAATGACACTTGCGATCGTGCGTAGAGCAAATTTAAAAGTTATTTCCCCACCACACTCGATATATTATTGCTCTATCCAGCACCACCACCACCACCACCACGTATACTTTCCCAGGATCTTTCTTTATATGACTTTCTAGCGTTTAAAGTAGGTAGTGGGACATTCGTCAAAGTTTTTCCCTCTCTTCTTATAAACTACCGTCTCCTCTCCATAGAGTTTCGTTCATTTTAATTATTACAAATTAATCGACTATTTTAGCTTTTCTTCGTTTCAGAAACGTTCTAATTTTAATTAATTAATCCGACCAATCTTACATTGCGTATTTCATTTTGAACGTCGTCTATTTTATAAGACGAGTTTTCTGCCATCGAAAGTCGTTAATACTTTATGTACGGCACACCATAGCCCATGAAGACTCATATACGAATGCCGGTGTTACTCAATAGAAAGCGAAACGTGCATATGATAGATTTATAACCGAAACTTTTAGACTATTCTTGGGGCTCTATGGGTGTAAGATCTTTGAAATCGTCGATGTAGTCGAAGTATCAGCTATGAAAATATTTCGATGTTGGCCAATTGTCGTAGGTTATGCAGAACGCGAATAGCCAAGGATTGTCTTCATAAAGTAAGCCCGAGACTGGCAAGGCCACTTTCACGTAAATATATACAGGCAGAAGAGACGAGCATGTGCGCACGTTTCTTTCCTTTCCTTCGTTTCTTTGTCTCTCTGATCTCTTCCATCCGGTTCCTTTATCCAGTGGCTCTCAATTCTTTCCTCGATTAGAATATCACAAAATTCTTACAGCTATTTTTTAATTATAAAAATCGATTTAATAGAGGACCCTTAATTAGATCGCAATAAGGGTTACACCTAACGGAGTTAGGGTGTAACGATCTTTTGACTCTGACGGCTCGAGTGACGGAATCCGTTAGGCATACCTACATGAAGATTTCACTTCTTAGGTCGCGTCGTTGATCGTAGATCTTAATAAATTTCACTCTCGAAAGGCGATAGCACCGAGGATAGTTATCGGTACATCCTTGTACCGGGTTCTACCTACATATCCGTATGTAAGCGACTCTCGCTCGTTACATATAGCGGAAGTGTCTGCACCATTGATATCTTAAAAAGGTCGAAAACCTGCTCGTCACGTTCATTTTCTTCTTATTCCCGTGCCTCTTCGTACTCCTTTCGGAACACAACTTCGCGATTCAACAAGGATATACGTATGTATATACCTTTCTCATCCGTGACTTTCCCGCGGTGGACGACCCGCGGGGGCAGGGAGGGCCATAGATAAAAGTAGAGAAGCATCGAACCATCTACGTGGGAAATCCTTTTATATATTTACGAAATAACGTGAATGAAAAGAATGACATAGAAAAATTCACTATTTTTCTAAGTTAATACGCATGCATAGTTAAAAAAATCTTCTCTATTATGGCAATGCCAGAACTCGGTAACGATTCTTCGGGTAAAACGTACATTCTACCATAATGACTTCCACTATCCTCGAGAATACGTTCAGGATCATAAAGCTGTTTATAATGAGGAAAGTTAATGACAGACGATTTAGATGTTAGCACGTCCACCAGCGCCAACCTTAAATCTGTCAGAAAAAAGTAGAACGTACGAACGTTTCTTTTATCTCTCTTTATTCTTTTTCTTTTTATCGTTCTTATAAAAATTCTTGCGATTTTAAATATGATCGATCGATCGATCGATCCACTTAGAATAGTTTTTTCTTTGATAATTTCGTTCCTCTTCGATCGTATCTATGACTACATATATACGATCAAAAATGCACGTAATGCGAAGAAGAAGGACTCGGTAGGAAGGAACGGTATCATCGGCACGCTACGATAACAGACGGTTATGGTTCAGTGCCGGGTTCTTACATCAATTGCCCACTTGCACTTGTTACTTTCACTGAGCAACTCTTCTTTTTACGCCGAAACGGCCGGATGTTCGACTTTACATCGGGCCGCATAGCCACGTTCTCTATTTAACGTTCGCGTTCGAGCGTTCCGTTGAGGCTAAATGCTAGAACGGAATCAACCTAACTCCTCTAACGCAAGAAATGATGTAACGGTAAATTAGCGTAGGTTCTTCAAATTATATAGATTAATAATTATCAAGCATCACTAATACGCGGTATGCAAAAATTCTGATCGTTCGAGTTAGTTATCGTACGATGTTAGATGACGATTGTTCGTACTTAATCGTTTGCTCCATGGGAGGGTATTTCCAATATCGAATCGATGAAGACGTGTCTAGAATAGATATTTAAGAATGAGTACAAACTATCCTATTGATTAGCCAATACACCGTTCTTTCGTGTTTATAGTAGTGGACCAGATTCCAGTAGTCTTTCGACTACGTCACTTTTACTTTCGTAAGAAAGGATCACGAGTTTTTCCCTTCGACTCGACCCAAATATTAAAGAAGAAAACTTTCGAGAGCTTGTATAATAAGTATTTCAAAGGAACCGAACGAGAGAGAGAGAGAGAGAGAGAGAGAGAGAGAGAGAGAGAGAGAGAGAGAGAGAGAGTGGTACTGGGCCTTACGTACGTCAAATAGGCCCCTCAATTTGGAATTTCTAAAATACATATCGATCTAACTATTTACCGTCACACCTTTGACACCTTTCAAATATTAGATAGATCGCTCTAGGAGGATCATTGTCCTAAAAATAAGAGGGGAAAAAAACCAATGATTCTGCTTCTTTTGCGCTGTGTAATAATGGAAACAGCGATCCGTTCGCCCACATATTACCTGGATGAGTTTCTCCGAATAAAATCAAGATAGATCTTAGACGTAAATGTATATTTGAATAATTCCTATTTCGAACTTTCCGGAAGTGTTGATATGGGTCACGGTGAAACGTTTCTCGGTATGCCTATTGCTCTCGCGCGTCTACCTTTGGAAATCTGGAGCGATCATGTAATCGTAGCGACTGATGAAATCGTTATAACCAACGATACGTTTCGTTTTTGGACGAGACAATTGTTCAAAAATATATATAAATATATATCTACGAGATTTTTTAAGCGGAAACATATAAGGCAGAAACTCCAATGAGAAAAATCGAGCTTAGGTCGTTAGTTGTGAAATAATAACAAGACGCTTTTAGATGAATTGTCCGCATCGCGTTTGCGATTATCAATTCATTAGTAATGGTTCAAGTATACGGTCCAGTTTTGGAACCGAGGGACTTTGCTTGCGAGACCAATATTTCAAATAACAAAATCCAAGAGACAACTCGGGACGAAAATAAATGTTCCTAACATTGATTGCTTCGTGACCACGAACGTACATCCGGAATCATTTATGTTCTCTCAGTAAGCAATAAACTTGACCTAAAAGAAAAGGAAAGTAAGAACAAGAGCTCTAACATTTGGAATAGCATTTTTTAAACTATAGGTTACGAGTCCCTAATCAATTGGTGCTTTGATGATAATAGACATTGGATTGGAATCGTATAATCATCGAGAAAAAATCGATGAAATTTTCGATAATATCTCGAAACTCTTCATGTTTCCCCAAAAGTCAGGAAAGCTCGGAGAAGAAGAATCTGGAGCAAGAGGCATAGCCTTGATGCATAACCTTGCTCCGTGAACTTCGACGTCATGGTCGAAAGTACAACTGGTACTTGTCCGTGCTCGAAGAAGTCGGATAAGTCATGGCCCGTTAAGATCGGATCGTAGACTCCGATCACTTTCTCCGACCGATGGCCTGGCCGAAGACAGGCAAAGAGGAAGGCAGAAAAGAGGGAAGAAATAAATAAGAGGAAAAGAAGAAATTAATAGATAAAAAAAAAAAAATATCGAAAGCAGGTGGACCGAGAAAGAAGGAAAAGGAAGGAGAGTTTCGATCACCATCATGATCAAGACTAATACAAACATGGACAGAGTCAGGTATACTAGCGGAATCGGCGAGCTCAGGACAGTCAGACTCGAGAGTATCTTTTTCTCCACCCAGGTGAGTCCACCTCCACCGTACTCGACCAACAGCCCCACCGCGTCTCCAATTGCCACGACTTTCCGCTTTGGCTCCTTCCTTCTGTCCCCGGGGGAGGATACGCGCCTATATAACTACGGCGTTCCACTGATTGGACGAAGTAAGCCACGTTTTCCAGCGTCTAGGGAAGAAGAGAACGCAGCCCGAGTCCAACGGGCGGCACTCCAAGAAATATGAGGATTCGCCCGGGATGCGCGGTCAGTGGCAACAAATTCTTTCTTCTTTTCTTAATCTCTTATTTTCTCGGCTTGGTTTCTTTAACTTCTTCTTCTTCTTCTTTCGCCTCGGCATTGATGATTATTAAGTAGTGATTATAATGAGAAGATGCCGATCTTGGTCTAGTTTAATCGAGTTTATATATATATATATATATATATATATATATATATATATATATTTATATGTATGTATGCCGTTCGATTAAGAATAATAAGATGTAAATATATATATATATATATATCTTGTATGTGAAATTCGTTATCGGTCCAGTGGGACGAGTCGATTAAAGAATGATTCAAATTCTGTTAACATTTTTTAGCGGAATTAATTTTCTACCGAACGTGCTAAAAAGCGAAATCGATTTAACAGAAGGAATTATAGTCGATTGGTTGTCATTGATTATCGTGCGTCAGTGAAATTCGAAAGTTCTTTAGCGTGTTCGACAGGCCCTTGCGATTTCACTAGCTGAACAAGCTGTGAAGGAACCAAAAAGAATTTTTCTGATATGCATTATGTGTGTCGCTTCTACTTCGGATAAAATTGAAAACAATGCAAACTAAGTATTTACCGATCCTCCGGGTCTGAAAGTTTCACAATAAATTATTATGGAATGAATGCCATTGAAGTGGATAGACTGATATCTCATAGTGAAATTCTATAATTTTCTTGTAATTGCAACGTTTCCAGACTGCACTAGCAGTGCTACTGCAGATCGTTCTTGTGGCGGGCAAGGCTTTGGAGCAAACGCAGCAAATACAGTTACAAGTGCGGCAACAACAGCAACAACAACAAGCCCAGCAAGTCCCGTACGTATATTTCAATACTTTCTCGAATGATATACTGACTTAGAATGAGCCAATAAATGTGTGTACATATATTTATTATTATTATTATTATTATTGTTGTTGTTGTTGTTGTTGTTATTAAAAGAGGAAAATGTTGATACACACACGCGTGTACGCGCGCGCACACACACACACACGCACACGCACACGCACACGCACGCAGGTACGGTACAGCGGCTGAGAAACGATTGGCCGATTGGAACGGAGATGCCGGGGGTCATTATGGCGGGGATGATTATGGTGGTAGTTTAGCTGGTGGAGATTACGGTGGAAATGTCGGAGGTGGTGGAGATGACGTTGGGGGAGCGATCGAAGAACACCACGTGCAAGAACATCACGACGATCATCACGATCATGGCTATTGGAAAAAAAAATTGATTTGGAAAATAGGTTGGAAGAAAATTTGGAAACCAGCTCAAAAACAAATTTGGAAACCTGCGTGGAAGAAGATTTGGAAGCCTGTTTGGGAGCCGACGAAGAAAGCCGTTTGGAAGGAAATACAAGTACCAGCGTGGAAAAAGATTTGGAAGCCAGTATGGAAGGAGATACAGGTGCCAGTGTGGAAAGAAATTCAGGTACCTGCGTGGAAAAAAATTTGGAAGCCTATATGGGTGCCCATCAAAGTTCCAGCTTGGAAAGAGATTCAAGTGCCCGATTGGAAGAAGATTTGGAAACCCGTGTGGAAGGAGATAAAGGTACCAGCTTGGAAGGAAATTCAAATACCGGCGTGGAAGAAACTTTGGATACCGGAATGGGTGAAGATCGGTATACCCGGTGAACATTATCACGGTACGGACCATCACGGCTGGCAATATACCAGTCACGATTTGTGGAAAAAGAAACTGATTTGGAAACCGGTATGGAAAAAATATTGGAAACCGGCGAAGAAACAAATATGGATACCGGACAAGAAGCTCGAGTGGAAGGAAGCATGGAAGCAGATTTGGCGACCTGCCAAGAAACAAATCTGGGTCGAGGACAAGAAGCTCGTGTGGAAGGAAGAATGGAAACAGATATGGAAGCCAGACAAGAAGTTGATTTGGGTGCCGGACAAAAAGTTGGAATGGAAGGAAGCTTGGAAGCAGATTTGGAAAACGGAGAAGAAACTCGAATGGATACCGGACAAGAAATTAGCTTGGAAGGAAGCATGGAAGCAGATTTGGGTACCGGCTTGGAAAGAAATTTGGGTGCCCGCCTGGAAGAAGATATGGAAACCGGTATGGATATCGGAGTGGTTCCCTAACGAGGATCACCATCATCATCAGGGATGGGCCGATCGAAAGGACAGTCAAGGACAGAGCTCCCAAACAATCCCACTTAATTCCGATTTAGTCGCAGGAAATCAAAATAAGAGCGAGCAAGAACAGCTAGTCGAGAAGAATCAAGTTAGGTGGAACAGATCCTTCGAAGGGGATGTTAAGTCACCGGCAGAAAGCTTGTTACCACCTCCTATTCCAACGTCGAATCGAAACGCCGTCCCTTCCAACTTTACCTTTCGCAATCGTTGATCCATCTTGAAAGCTCTGATGCGAATGGACCAACTCGCAATACCTGTACAAATATTTCGCTCTAAGAGTATTGTAACATATGTCCCTTGTGTATATATTATCTTAATAAGCTTAATATAAGCTTAAGATATCCCTTCGAGGTACTTCATTTTGTTTCTCGTTTTGACGCTTCAGGGAATCTTATCGCTCTTATCCTTCTTTTTCTTTCTTTCTTTCTATACCAATTTCCTTTTGTTGTATTATCGTTTTCCTTAGTTTTTTATTTTCTTTTTTGTTAATTAATGACGTTACGAATAAAGTTTATGAATATTTTGTTAATATCCCGATAGTTTCGTCCCTTTTTAAGGTCCCTTTTTAAGGCCGCGTCACATGATGGTATGATATATGTAGACGACGTGCTCTGTATATGACGCAACGTGCCTACGAGGCACGCACTCCTGCGCGTCCGATACCTGCGGGTGAAAGTAGGCTCCGTTATGGTGGAAGGAGCCTACGTTTGTTTCGTACATGGAAGAAGAAGTCCGTACTCCCCGGTGAAAGTATTCGGCGCCCACGCTTCTTTTCTCTCCAACGATTGTATTAATTAATTACTCGCATAGAACCGCACGTTTCTAAAGTTTTAAACGTCGGTTAAAAGTAGAAGCACATTAATGTATAGTAATGCGACATTAGCGAGAAAGAGGGAGACACAAAAGACTGGATTCCATCGATCACGATGGACCGATTGAAAAGATAAAAAGTGAAAAGCCTACTTTTCACTTTCATCGGCTTTCCTTATATATTTCCTAGGTTAGAGAGTATTTTTCAAGCAAGCTTGTTTTCTTTTATTCACAATGTTCAAAGATCTAAGAATAAAGTAAATATCGATAATTAACGGAGCTTGCTCGAAAACCTGAACAGCAAATGTAATTCATGACTATTAATTTCATCCAACATTACGTTACCTCTCTTCTAAAATTATCTTATCGATAGGATTCATTATGAAATATTTATACTCCTTTATACGATTACAGTCTTTTATGCCGAAGCAGGAAACTTTACATATATTTTAAAAGTAGAATAGCATTTGTCGAACGTTTTACTTCGCCGTTAAACTTTTGTAAGAGTGAATAAATCAATTTTTTTTTTTTTTTATAAGAAATGAGCGGAGACTATATTCGTCTAATATATTCGTCTAAGGTCACGAACACATCACCTTGATAGCATCGCAGAGTTCAGTTGTATTTGTTCTCTGTACACATAGCTCTTTGCGGTATTCCTTTTGTGATGTATAAATATAAATATAAATATAAATATATATATATATATATATATATATATATATATATACATATATATATATATATACATAGAAGAGAACAGTACCGTCAGTGCGAGCGAAGATGTTGTTGACGACGATCTATCTTCTTTTGATAAGTTGCTGTCTCTTTTGCATCTACGATTGCTTTAAGCCAAGACATTTCCCACCTGGTATGTCCAATCAATAAAACGTGTCTAGATTAAGAAATTAGTTTCCGGTGAATCTCAATTAATAGGAAAAGTGAGAAACGCCAAAGTGACAATGGTCGTGCGAAAGTATTATCTCTTTCGTACGTGCAAACTAAAAAAAGAGGATAAAAAGAATTCTTATATACAGGTCCTGCTTGGTTACCAATAATAGGATGTTTAGCGGCTTTCAAACGATTACAAATTAAATACGGATTTTCCCATTTGGCATTTAAAAAATTAGAGGAAATTTATGGACCGATCGTGGGATTGAAATTGGGACGTCAAAAGATCGTTACGATTTCGACTTATGATTTCGTAAAACAAGCTTTGCTTCAGGATGAATTTAACGGTCGACCAGAATCATTCTTCTTCAAGATTCGTGCCTTTGGAAAGAAAAAAGGTTTAATTTATGTTATAATTATTTACTAATGTCGTAGTCGGTGCTCATCGTTTGAAATTGTTTGTTAGGAGTGTTGTTCACCGAAGGTCAAACGTGGTCCCAATGTCGAAGATTCACGATGCGTCACCTGCGAACATTCGGCTTGGGTCAATCAATGATGAACAAACGATTGACCACGGAAGCACAATATCTCGTGGAGAATCTACGAGAACAGAGCGAGCACGGATCGGTGCTGATGCATAACGCCTTTGATGTAGCCGTTATCAACGCGCTTTGGACTATGTTCGCCGGTCATAGATTCAAATACGACGATGAAAAGTCGAAAGAAATATTAGAAACTGTTCATAATTCCTTTAGGTGAAAAACATTCGCTCTTATTTACCTTTCTTTTTCTTTTTTTTTCTTTTTTTTTCTTTTTACGATAAAAGAGAGAGAAAAAATCTTAAAAAGGATACAAAATGTTTGTTCTTCTTAATTAAAAAGAAAGAATAAAATGTATCTTTCTTCAGATATTTTCTTCATTATTTGAAATTCAAATGTTAAATAATAATTATTTAATTATTCGTTTAAATAACATAGAAGAAGAAGTTTTTCGGTTGTGTGTCTTATAAGATTGTAGGTTTGTCTTATAAAAATGTAGGCTAACGGATACTATGGGTGGACTTTTGTCCCATATGCCCTTTTTACGTTTCATCGCGCCGAAGTGGTGCAATTATGACGAGACCATGAGCCTTCTCAGAAAGCAATGGAAATTTATCGAGGAAGAAATTACCAAGCACGAACTAGAGTTGACTGATAAAGAACCGCGGGACTTGATCGAAGCTTTTCTTCTTGAAATAGCGTCACGCAAAGGGAACGATTCCAATGGCATATTCGATCGTAAGTTCTAACTCTTGTTTTCTAAGGGACTACGGTCTTATTCGTGGGTACACATTGAAAATAAAGAGAATTATTAGGCGAGAATTTATTGATCCTGTGTCTCGATCTCTTGCTTGCTGGTACCAAAACGACGAGCGACATGTTGGCGATTACAATATTATTTTTATCGTTGAATCGTCAATGGATAAAGCCACTTCAAGAAGAATTGGACAAGCAAACCGGCAGAACGCGGCCGCCAACGTTCGAGGATTCCTCATCCTTACCAATGGTAGAAGCCTTTTTAGCAGAGGTAAATCACATCGTTAAGTTAACATGTTAATAAAATAATGCAAGGTGCTTAAGAACGTTGTCTAATCATTTGCACAGGTACAAAGATACTTGATCATGGCACCCTTTGGGGTACCACACAAAACCATGGTAGACGTTGACTTTAATGGATATCTCATACCTAAGGTCAGATTTCAGAAAATTTGGAAAATTTGGAAAATTTTGTAAATGGAACGTAGGAAGAAAATTTTGAAGGAGTTTCTTTCTTTTTAGGATACATTGATACTTTTCGACTATTATAGCGTTCATTATGACCCAACTTATTGGGATCATCCGGAGGAATTTAGGCCTCAACGTTTTCTCGATAAGAACGGTCAATTTTGTCAAAGCAATGCAAATATACCGTTCGGATTGGGTAATTTTTTCTTTGAAATAAGATTATATGCCTTCATTGATTATCTTCTAATAACATCATTTTTAGGAAAGAGACGATGTCTCGGAGAATTACTTGCTCGTTCAACATTTTTCTTATATTTCGTCTATTTTATATATTATTTCAATTTCGATATCTCACCTATACATGATATACCTGATCCAAGCGATTGCTACGATAGTTTCACTTTATCACCGAAACCGTACTATCTCAAGCTCTCGATGAGATCCGATATAAAGCACTGAAATGTACGCCACGTGGCACATGCCACCGACGATAGATTTGGACTTCTGCGAAACAGCTTGATTTCGTCGAACGCGTAAAACGACTTTTACGCGGTTGAAACAACAAACTGTATTCTAACGAAGATTTTCTTCCGAGACGCCAAACAAATGTGGCGTCGTTTAACGTTTAGAGATTGCCTGATCCTGCTTGAGTTATAAATTTACTTCAAATAAATCCAATAATTATTATTTATTATTTTTATTATCATTAGTGATTAAAATGATAATTTGTGCAGGGAGAGAGAGAGAGAGAGAGAGAGGGAGAGAGAGAGAGAGAGAGAGAGAGAGAGAGTGAGAAAGGAAAAGAGACAAATCCACTTTTAATAAAAAATCCACTTTTCCCTTGTTTTACTTGAAAATATAAATGGTTATTACATATAAGCAGATTTGGAAAATCAATCGAAAGCTGATATTATTAAGTAATACGAAATTATGTTTGATAGGATAAAAATATATAACCGAGCTCGTGACCATTTTCAAAGAAAAAAAAGAAAAGAAAAAGTTCAAGTTATAAGGTAAAGATTACGGTACAACCATCGTCTCGTACGGTTTTGGTGCTATCGTTAGACCTGGAATTGCTTCGATGACATGAGGTCTTTGGCCTGGTACAGGAAGTAACGCGTATTTTTGCATAATACCAACGAAAAGTAGGAAAAGAGCGGATTTTGCCAAATGTTGGCCAGGGCATCGCCTGTTTCCTAATGAAAAAAAGTTAAAAAGTTAAACCGATTCAACGATATTATTATGCGTTCAAATAATGTGGATCGGAAAAGACGAGAATAAATTTGAAGAATCGTAAGGAAAAGAAATGAATTCATAGTAGTTTTACCCTTGCCAAAGACTACCATGTTCTTGTCCAGTTGATAAGCGTTATCCTTAAAGAAACGTTCCGGTTTAAATTCGTGCGGATTCGGATAGAAATCTGGATCCATATTGACGCTATATAAATTGATAAGGACAATGGTATTCTTTGGTATCGAATAACCTTCCAAGATCGTATCTTTAAAGGCTCGTCGCGGACCTATTATTGGAGTTATTGTATACATACGTTGAACCTCTGTTATAAAAGCCTCTACATAAGGGAGCCTGTGACAATAAAAAAATTTCAGCTTTGTTCAAGGCCATAAGAAATAATGATAATAAAAACTAACTAACTTGATTCTATCTTCCAACTTTGGAAATTCGTTCAATTTTATCTTTGTCGTTATCTCTTCTCTTACTTTTTTTTGTATATCTTGATGAACGACCATGTGCAACAAAAGAAAATCCAAGGTAATTGTGGTGGTACTAAAGCCGGCAATAAAGAGATCCAATAGTATCATCATCAATTGCTCCTCTATAAAAATATTGAATAGATCGATACGCGTGGATAGGAAAATGAATGATTTTTTTTTTACCTGTGAAAATGTTTGTCGATCCTTTCTGATCGTACATCTCACGAAAGAACATATCGATTAAATTGGACTCGTTGCCAGGTACATAATTCTTCTTGTGATCGTATATTATCTCCTAAATGATAAACAAATTAAATAAGAAGGTCGTTAAGATCGTTTCGTCAAAGACGAAACACCCCTCCTACCATTAAGAAGTTCTTCAATTCATCGTTGATTTTCACGAGAAGATTGTAACCCGATGTCTCCGGTGCGATATAACGAATCCAAGGAAAAGTAGATAGAATTCCTCCAACCATGTCGAAGGCACAAGAACGTCGTTCCATCAGATCGTTAAAATATTGCAATCTATACGTAATTAATATAAAAATAAGCTTTCCTATATCTTTGAAAATATTTCAAAGGAATCGTGCAAATACGCACTTCGAAAAGTCGTTGATTCGCTTTCCCGTTGTAAAAGTCCAAACAACGTTTATGACGGCGGGTGCGATAATTTTCTTCATTTGTTTTATACCACCTTTTTTTAGATTTTCGAGAATTATAACCATTTCATCCTGGATGAGCTTTGACATCTCCTGTTTGCCATATCCAACGGTCTTTAGTGCTTTTACTACCCATATTCTAACTTCTTTCCATTCCGTTCCATCGTTCATAGTAATACCTGTATATATGTATATATATGATATGATAAATACAATATGTAATATATAGATGTACATTCTATCTCGGACAAAAAATTATTTCATTAATGCGTTACGTAGTAAAACTTATAATTAAAGTACTTATTGTATATTCATGAACATAAATTTTTTAGTATCTAAGGTAGAGAAGGAAAAACATCAATTTCTTTATCTGTTACTAATAATAATGCACATAGTAGGTTTTAAGCTTACCTTTCCGCATTCCCATGTTACGTAACTTAATAAATTCGTTCCAAGGACGACCATCAAAATCATCGCTACATAGTAATTTGTGAACGGTTGTCATACCAGAAACCACAATAATGTTACACATACCTAATCTTAACATTATTACATCGCTTTTATATCTTTGAGAAAGCTTCCAAAATGCTACGTGCTGACTACCGTGTTTACGAACCAATCGTTTCAAATGAAATTGATTTCCAATAAACGGCCAAGAAAAGGGTCCTGAAAATGTATCGGCTTACATTTAATATTTCACAAACATGTACAATTATATTTATAACTTAACAATAAATAATATACTAATTATATAATTACATAAAGTATGAGTTATGTAAAAGCTAATATCGAATGCGACAGTATCATTCATCATACGATTAGCTACTACTTCTTTTACTACTAATTACATATAATTATTATAATATCGATTAATAATATTTATACCTGGTGGAAAATTATTCTGTTTCCATCGTTGTTTGTTTTTAAAGATTATCAACAAAATAATCACCGTGATAAGTAATAATACACTGACATACATTGTCAAAGCTCTCTTTCTTTTTCTGTTGTTAGCTCTACTACAGGCACAGAAATAATGACCAAATGAATCAATATAATATTAGATCATAATATTGTAAAAAAATATGTATCATCGGATAGTATCTCTATGATTTATATCACACTTTGATAAGAAATAAATGTATTCAAAGTACTTGGCTCTTTGCCCGTAACTATAATGGATGTCGAAGGTATAAAAAAAAAGAAGTCTTCTAGTTAGCCGTATGCGGACGAATACATATACTGGCACATACATTAGAAATACTTATACTGTAACCGTTGAAAAGAGCAGGGATAGGTCGAATGGTAGCTGAACCTCGAACCCAATAAAATGACGACGCAGTGTTATAATGATAATTTTGTTAAAATGTTTAGGTAAAAGATGTAAAGTAATTCATGTTTCAAACAACCTCGACAAAACAATAATTCATTGTTGACAGTGCTTATATTAAAATGTTAATAACAACAATTTTTGCCTATAACAAAACAATAATTCATTGTTGACAGTGCTTGTATTAAAATGTGTTCAATCAACGTGAGACTTTTTTTAAGTTTGACCAATTGCAATAAAACTATTGTGAAAAGCTCGAAACACGAGATCTCGAATGAAAAGTAATCGAAAGTACAATAATTATATAGTACCATTATACGATAAAAGATAACGATTCGATCATTATCTAATCAGGGCGAATTTCGAGCGTTAGAATGGAAAAGATAAATATTATTGGGCTTTATAGCTTATATATCTCTATAACCAAAAGAATAATATATTTCTTATTGTATTGTAAGCATAAATGTTATTTCCATTCTACATTTATACGGGTGATATCACCTTAAAGACATCCATTGATTGATATTTCTTTAATTATCTCATAAGTATCCATAAAGAGAAAAAAAATTGAAACAAAAGAATTTAATTATAATTTTCATTGAGATTTTCATGAAATGTAAACATACACTTTTTGTTCACTGCTCCATATATATATATATATACACATATATATATGTATGTATGCATATATGCACGCACGCACGCACGCACGCACGCACACACACACACACATACACATCTTTATATTGACAAATCGATAACACAACATAACGAAATTTGTTATTTCGTGAAAAAATAAAGGATAATAAGTAAAACACTTATATAATTATAAACTCTCCAAGTCGATTTCTTTTTTGAACCGTTTCCTCGATATATTTTTACCCCTTACGTTGTCCAACTTCCTCTTTTTACTTTCTTTCTTTTTTTGTTGTCTCGCAATTTTACGCTTCGCCGCTAATTCCGGATCCGTCACAAGCTGGAATGATTAATGCATTAAATATAAAAGTTTATGGCGCTTTAGTGAGGCCAGATCGAAATTTTATCGAAATTATTTTACCTGTTGCTTTCGTATCTTCCGCCGTTCTGTTTTTTTACTATCGAGTTTTTGTTGCACCTTACTAAGTAATCTCGCATATGCTTCTATTCCTATTTGTTTTTTTATCATAGAAGCTACCTCCTTTGCTAACTGGCGCAAAGGAGCATTTGATTCCTCGGTCGTGGACATTTCTCGTACCAACGGAGACATTAGATTAAAAAGTAATGTATCTAATTCTTCAATTGGTATAGTAGCCACTATACCGGCGATCCACTTGAATACTGCGCTTCTCTGAGAATAATACATTTATACATTTATATATATATATATATATATATATATATATTTCAAGCATAGAGATTAATATCTGTGTTATACGAAATAAAAGACCTACCACAGATATCGATTTAGGTGCCTGTATCACTTCTATATTTACACTTTTTCTTAATCTTCTCATTAGCCAACTAAGGGACAAAACATTACCATCTTTATTTTCATCCTCGTTATCTGAATTTACAATATTAGGACTTTCAAATGATTTCAAAATTCTTCCAAGGAAGATTAAGTTTTTTACAACTTGGTCCGCTAATTCTTCGAACATCATGTCCGGCTGTAATTGTGCAATTAAGTCTAAGGACAAACTTTTTAACGTATCGACAGGATTGGAATATATATAACTTTCGATTGTGGCATGTTCTTCGGGATTCTTTATAAGTTCCACAATTTTCTTTACGTCGAGTACAGATAATATAAAACCAATCAATTGCGTAGCTCCTAAACGAACCCACAGATGTGGATGTGCCAACAAAGATTGACTATGTTCTAAAGAAGGAAAAGATTTATCATGACAATAATATACAATTGTTAACGCACTCTAGCCTATCATTAATGCGATCATAATACCAACCAGCGAACGAAGATATTTCCTCATTGTATTTTTTATTTTTTAAAAAGCCTGGACATTGTCCCGATATTTTTAATAATAATTGCAGCACTTGATATAAGTGATGATCCTTTAATCGTTCCGGATCTTTTATATTTGAATTCTGTTTGCGTTTTTTATTCTCTTCTCTTTCAGAATGTAATTTTACATAATGACCAGGTTCTGGCTTTTTCAAGGCATCGATATTATCATGAAATTGTTGCAATAAAATAGGCAATATATTTGCGAGACGCGACTCAAAAGTTTCCTTCTCAACCACGACAAATATGCCGCATAACTGTGCGGCCAATCGCCGATGAATTATCTACAATAGACAAAAATTCTTTTAGTTTTTTTTTTCTCTTACAAATTTTCTTAAAACATTTTAAAAGTCATCCGTTAAAATGATCGGCATTAGATTGCAAAATACCTGAGAGTCTTTCAGCCAGGCGAATACAATATCAAACAGTTTGTCCCTTTCGTTGTGAGGCAATCGTATTAACATTACTTTAATACATGTCGCGCAAAGCTTTCGGCATATTGGATCGTCATCGTTTACCAATCTAGCACTAGTATTCAAAAATATAAATCCTGCACGTTTAATCAGAGATTTCTGAGAGAACAAATTTGACAATAATATATATGTATATATATGTATATGTATATGTATATGTATATGTGTATATGTATATATATATATATATATATATATATATATATATATATGACGCGTAAAAAAATCATTTATAAGTATAAAATGTATAAAAAATGTGAAAATTTACCAATGGAAATCCTGTAATAATGCTATTGATCATCTGTAATGCACTAATACGGCCATATTGCATTTCGTAACTCAATTGAAATAAATAAAATGCTATGTGATCGTCGAGATGATTGTTATGAGGATATTCCATAAGATATGAGTAAAATACAGATCGCGATTGTAATCTGACATGTTCCAATTCCGACGTGATACTTAACGTAGCTACTTTTTTCATAACTACATCCATCTCTGGGGCCGTCAATTTCCTTTTAATTATTGCCTTAAGCAAGGCAAACGCTGTTGCTTGTTTATCGCCATCGTGAAGATCTTGTTCGGCATACAAAAGTAAAATTTTTAATTGTTCAACACTAATCGTAAAGTGCTTTACATCGCGAACAAGTACTGAAACGCATTTAAAAGCTGCCATTACGAGATCAAAATTATCTCCCTTGCTCAAACCAGCCGCTGCATATTTGTGTAAAATTTCGAAGATGGAAGAGCAAATGTCAGTTATCGATTCGCGTACAGACGTTAAATCCATCTTGAGTATCCAGCTCAGGCATTGCAAAGTTAGAGTGCACAACTGTAAAAGAAAAAAAAGTTAGGGGCGAGAAAATTAAAAATTTCTCTCTCTTACACACAATCATCGACAATATCGTGATATACATGCATATATATATATAACTTGTGTGTGTATAACTTTACCTTTACATGCTGAGACTTCAAACAGTTAGTTAAAATCGACACAAGGGGTTCTAAATAGGGCTTGAACGTCGCATCAGATATTTTTTCTCTTTTTAGAAATATATGGTACAACTTCAAACCAAATTCGACTATTACATGAACATTCGTGTTTGTTGTTGTTTTTGACGCAACTTTCATACCCATTCTATTTTTTGGTTCTGCAGGTATTATAAAACAGTCTGGCCTTTGACTTTGCAATACTTCCTTTTCTGTCAATCTTTCATGTTTCTTTACCGCCAATAATTCTGGTATACTTTCTGATACAACCCCATACAAGAATATAAGCGTTTGTTCGAGCGGTATGAAGTTATTATCCGCTAAACCAAGGACAATGTTTTTTAAACATTCCACGACCTTTTGTACCGTTTTATGCGAATGCGTTCTCATGAGAACATCCTTCAATGGCATCATCAAATCGAGCAAACAAGATTCTGTCATATATTCTGCCAGTATGTGAAAAATATCATAGCTTTTGGTTGATTTGGCTTCTGTAACATTTTTTACAATACCTATGACTTCCTTTTCTTCTGCAGTTAATCCAAAGAGATCTATTTTGCAAACCTGTATTAAAGTAATATAATAATATAAAATGTATGTTCCAATGAAGCATTGTATTATTGAAAAGTAAGAGACTTACTGATAAAATACTTTGCAAGTTACTATTGATATCAAATTTCTGAAAATATGGTTTTAAAACATTTAATACAGAATGTATCGTATATGCAAGGACGTGAACTTGAAAGCCCTTCGTTAAAAGACTATTTAATTCTCTTAAAAGATGATGAAGATACTTTGGTCCCAAAGTGATCATTATCTTCTGCAACACCTCGCGAGTAACTCTCCTCACAGATTCTAGACGAGATTTCAGAAAGGTACACAGCTTCATGAAGATGCTACACAAGAACAGGACGAAGGAAAAACGTAAAAGCCATAAGTATGTATTATGCCATAATATTAATAATAAAGGGATCTTGAAAGTGTGCCTTAACACTTAACAAAGAGATATGATGCACTTACCCCGGCAGATGGGACTCCAAAATATCTTCTGGAAGTTTTTGCAATAACTTAACTAGCGCTAATGCAATAGGAACTCTCATTAAATCTTCTTCTTCCATATCTCCTATTACTTTTTTTTTATTAATTTTGTGTATACCATCTTGACGAGTCCTTGCCGCAATAGACCTATATAATTGTGGTAGTAATCCCTTTGATATACCAGATATAACTCTTTTTGCTCCATATTGCGATAGTATAATTTGTCTTTGGAATAGAGGCAGATCTGCCTCTATTCTATCATCATTATCTTCTACATCAACAATATTTTCATTATTCAATTCCACATTCATCCTTTCCTCTTTGTCTTCTTCATTTTCATCTTCATTGCCGTCATCTCCTTCTTCTTCTTCATTGTTTTCATTGTTAAGCTCTTTTTCACTTTCAGACAAGGCTGCTTCTTTTAACGGACAAACTTCTTCCGAAGGTTTGTATTTCGAAAGGTCATAGTGAAAAGAATCCAATATTGTCACAATTAGTCTGATAATTTGTCTTTGAAATTGAACATTTCTTCTTAATGCATTTAGATAATATTTTAAAATGATTTCATAGTGATACCAAGGTAAGAGTTTACATATGGTACCAATTGTTTCGATTGCCGCATCTACCATGTTGTTTTTATTTACGTAAGCTTCATTACACAAATACGTCGAAGCAAGAGGTAGGATAAATTGTGTGAGCGTTTTTGGATTTGGACGTTTAGTCAATGTCTTCGATAGAGCGGAAAATTTCAATAATGCACGAGCCCTCCTATGCATTTGCAAATGTTGCATGTTTTCGAAAAAATCTACCTCGGGATCTGCTTTATTGCACAATCCTGATAAGTCACGTAAAACTGGATGTACATCGGGACATTCTAATGACATATGCCCTAAAAATGCTATTGACTGAGAGCATAATACTTCGGACTTGCTACTTATGCCTTTTTTTATAAGGTGTAAAATTGTTTCGTCCATCAAATAACGTCTGTCAGATGGATTATCCTTATACTTCCTTGCCAATTTAGGTCCAATATTTTTAAGACACTGACCGGCATAATCTTTTATAGCTAAATCCGATTCATTTTTTAAGAAGAAGAAGCAATTATAAATAATAGACGTGCCACAGTTTAAGGTCATCTCATTTTTTTCTATTAAATTATTAATGTCGCCGAAGGTATTCAATCGTTTTTCAAAATCAGGTTGATCGATCCACCTGCGATCCCATGCATTAAGTCCCTCCAGCAAATTGTAATTTTGTACGATCGATCGTTGATCTCCTTCGGCAGATCTTTCGGCGATAATACCGTACAACTGAATTATAAGCTTGCGGGCAGGTACCGATGATATCACACCGAGCAAAGGTGCGAGAGCTCTTAAATGACTCTCCCCTCCTGATTTTACGTCTTTAATGAGATTTCTAACGGTCGTAATTAATTCAATAATAATATCTTCACTTTCATTCGTTAATGCCTTTTTCATCAATATCGGTAAAATTAGTACCAATAATGTATCGCACGTGTCCGGATCTTTCGCAAATTCAGAAATGCGCGATAAAATGGTTAATTCAGTTTTATTCATACCTCTTTTAGAATTTTTAAGCTTTCTCTTCATATATTCTAAAATATCATCAACGTGCGGTAGTAAAATAATGGATCCATAATTAATGGATCCGTCTGACGGAAGCTTATCGTTAACAGGAAGTAGATTTGTTAGGACAGACGTTAATGGCAGAAAAGGCATATCCATATCGTTCTTCTCCGTATCTGTATTAACATTTTCGTAATCCTCCATTGTTAACAATTTTTCGATCATTTCCAAAATAGCATTAATTACGGACGAATGAGTTTTAGTTCCCAACAAGAGTTTCATGATATAAGGAAGAATTGTAACATTGATATTGTTGTCCTGATGCCTTAAGAACATAGGATAGTAACGAGAATTTTGACTCCAGGAAATAAATAATTTCAACAAAGCCGTAGGACTGTGAATTCCTTCTATAGGTAATTTTTCCAACCAAGGAAATACCATGACATTGAATAGAGCATCTATTTCATCCTTTTTCCATGGATAATTTTCAAAATGGGAAAAGAATCTTGCTAATATGGCAATGGAATTAGTTTTAACATCTTTTATCGTTGACAAATAACCAGAATGAATTTGATCTGATCTTCGTAAAATCCCTGTGACTATAGCTCCGATGCACATCGATATACCAAGTAAATATGGTAAAAGTTTTCCTGTCATTTTTCCCCCAAATTGTTCTATCATAATTCCTAATAAATTAATGGCACTTCGTAAACGTTTCGGCGGAATGACATTAGTTAGATCGACAGCATCGATGATATTCCTCGTTAATACGTTGAGATCAACGGACGCATTTGGAAAGAACGATAAGTACCTTTTGAAAGGTTTAAAGGCCATTTCAACGAACATAATCATTTCATCTTCCTTAGTGCCAGCAAGAAAACGCAATATAATTTTACGTCTTAATAATCCACCAGCTTTACCACCGGTTCGCATTCCAGTTTTCATTATCATTTTTGCATAAACGATTCTCATTAGCACAGGCATAAGCCCTGCGCGATCTTCGTCCAATATAAAATTACTTTCTGGATCGACTTTGAAGCGCGCAAGTTCATTTTTAAAATTTTTTTCACCGATTAAATTATACAAATGATCTTTGTACGGTAAAAGATATTTATATTTATAGGTAAAAAGGCAATTTAAGGCAGCATTTTGTATTTCAGGATTTTTCGAGGAAAGCAAATCCAAATATATTTTATGCATTTCTCTTTCTCTATAAAATACATTGGGATTTTTCATCTTCCCATATATATCCATTTGTGCCAGTAATAATTTTATTTTATATATCCTTCCTTGGGCAGATAAATCTTTATTCTCCACCTTGGAAGACATTTTATCTTTCTCTATTGCTTCGTCATCCGTATTGGACCCATCCTCGTTCGTATTGTCGTTAACAACAGATACAGTTGCATGTTTCTTAATGCTACAATATTTGGCATCTTCGGCATTAGACTTGAAAAAGTTATTATTTACAAATTCAATAAATAAACTCGTTAAATCTCTGTTTTTCATTTCGCAATAGCTTGCAAAAAGAGGCATGCACTTCCAAAGAAGAATTTTATAATTGTTAATATCTGCCTTATCATCCACCATTTTGCATATCTCCAATTCCAAACATTGAATTACTTCAGATTGATGTACTCGTTGATACGTCCAATCAGTTGCATTTGCATCTTTCAATTCGGAAAGAAATACTGGCCAAAATTGGGCACACTCTTTGGTAGCA
The DNA here is from genome assembly GCF_910589235.1 of Vespa crabro. NCBI lineage: Eukaryota > Metazoa > Arthropoda > Insecta > Hymenoptera > Vespidae > Vespa > Vespa crabro. The sequence goes on from NC_060966.1 coordinate 6,471,597, forward strand.
TAGCTTCCAATAATTTTACTTACAGGATCCCACAATAAGGAAAAGTTTATATAAAAATTTCCTAACAAATATCTAAGAGGGATCTCGTAATATTTCGGATTTAAATTGGCCATGGCATTACTTTCAAATGTTAAACCCTGCAAATGTAACAATTTATCTCGATATTGTTGTATCGTCGCTGGTATACCTTCAGCTAGATAAATCAGATCCAGAGGATTCTTATCGATGTCTTCCTTCGATATGATTATACCTGCGACATTAGCGAATAATGAATAAATATGCGTTACAACCAAGCGAATTGGATGAACGGACGAATTCAATTTTTTTACTATGCAATTGTGTAGCACGTCGAATACTACTTGATTGAAGAATTTTTCATGATACTGCGATCCATTGTAAAATGTTAAATACAGGTCTATCGCATTGAGAATGAAAGGATCATTACTTTGTTTTTCCAATAAACGCATTATCTCTATATCGTGAGACTTGGTAAATTCGTGAAATTCCTCTCTTTCCAGAATATGCGTGATCGTGTCAAGCAAGAACAAAAATATGAAATTAAATTTGTTAAGTTCCATAATATTATCCATATTTTCGTGATGTAATATTTTCTTGTAAACCATTAGGAGTTGCTTCCTTATTGTGACTTTAATGTCTTCGGGTAGAAGTTTAAAATGCGGTACTATCATTATCATCCATAATGCATCTGACGATGTAATGTCAGTTATGGCGTTCAATTCTTTCAAGAAATAATCCATACTTTCTTTTGACACGTTCCTTATATCAAGAGTGAATTTCTTCCATTTGTTCAAAGTTAGACCGCCAAGGCAAGGAGGTGCTTTCTCTCTTATTATTTTACCTAACAATCTTACTTCTTTGGATTTAAATCCAATGACATTACATCTTTTCAAAAGATGCGGTAATACTAGTGTCTCAAATGACGAATAATTTATCAGTTTTTCAATCGCATTATATAATAATTCTACATTATCTATAGACATTATTTTACTAAGTAAATGACTAGAAGTCTCTTGAGCCAATTTAACGTCAGATAGAAGAATATTAATTAGCGCATTGATAATCTCAGAGGAAACGTTATTGTCATTAGTTTGAAAATCCTCGATCATATTTACCAATTTGTTAATCAAAGGCACAGGATCAACGAGCATCCTTCCATTTTTATGAGTAAGAACAATGTTCATGAGACACAAAACAAGCTCCAAATGGCATTTCCTTCTTTCTGATATAACTTTCAATTCCGTGGTTGTTGCGTCTAACGCTTTCAAAAAAGTATTCCAAAGTACATAACATTTGGAAGGATGTATGTTTCGTATAATGCAATTCATCACCTGTCTCATAACGCTATAAGCAAGATCTTGATTTATGGATTGATCTTTTAAAGAATGAAAATAAAGTAATAAAATTTGATCTGCACAGGAATGAAATTGACCTGTAGTGCCAGATATTACTTCAAACATTAATCTTCCAGAGCCGGCAACAACGCTATGTCGACTCTCCTCCAATACTTTTAACAACAATTTCACAAATGCTTCTTTGTCTTTAACTTTTCGAACGACAAATGCAAAACTTTCTGCGGCAAAATTGTTTACATAAACTGGTTGTGCGTCATTTAAAAGCGGCAATAACATATCCAAAACTGTTCTCACGTTTTTCACCAAATATCGCCATAGAAATTTGAACAAGTAGGCAAGAGCTACGAATGCATATTCTATTTGTTCCGGGTCTTTAGCTTGTAATAGATCTATTATGGCATTCAAAAATTCCGGAAAATAATCATAAAAATCTTTTTGCAGATCCTTCGCCAAGGCAACCACTAATCTAAAATATATGATTGTAAGTACGCGTGCGTTATATATTTCATTATACTTAAGACAGTAGTATATATGCAAGGCAGATTTTTACAAGGCTACACTTACTCCAGTATTGGTTGTAGAAACAGAACATCTTGCTTCTTTATATATTCCAAAAGTAAATCCATTACGTGCTGCTTCTTATTGAGCAATTGCGGAAGAGTAACGATATCACGCACCTGTCTTTTAAAGGTACAATAACCCTCCGTTAAATTGAGAAAATTCCATTTTTGAAGCGTCTCATGAAAATACGTTTCAACTTCCTCATTATTTTCTTCATTTTTGTGCACCACACGATGAAAAACGTCGATATCAATATCGTTTATCCGTTCGGAAAATGATTTAAACTGCAACATTTAAATTTTACACACACGCATATAGTATCAATCGAGACATCATAATCCTATGGGGAAGTAGCAATATTACCTGGAAAGTATTTTTTTCCTTATGACGAATTGGCTTGTTCTTCATTTTGAATTTTCTTTCTATTTCATTTAATCGACGTTAACGAGGCACGTGTATACGCACGTGTATAGAACGATCAACAAGTTAAAAAGGTTAGAGAAACATTACTGGCAAAAGAGCCAAAAAAAAAAAAAAAAAGAAAAGCAATATATCACCATAATTATATCACTTCGAATTGACCATTTGACCTGGAAAATTTTATAATCCTTTTATTATTATATTCGTATGTGAACATTGGTATTTTATTCGTAACGTTTCCCTCTGACTCGAGGCAAATTAATATATAAACCATAGTACAAGTGAAGCTTCTAGACAAGATGTTTTGAATCTTCTCGACGTTTTCTAACGCTCCCTAGTGGCTTTCGGGGGAAATCTGTTGCGTGCACGCGGCGGGAATATTTGCCAAATACAAAACGAACGCGTAAGAATGTCAATATTATTTGAATGAAATATGATACTTAAGAAGATTGCGTCAGGGTTGCGCAAATAATCGAAACGCTTTTAATTACACACACATCGATGATCTGTATTATTATATTTAATTCGTACAAACAAATTTGTTGTTTTTCAATATTTTCATCTATAAAAAGAATCGCAATGCCGATAGGCGTATCTGAAAAAATGAGCGTAAATTCACTAAAGCTTCTCTTTTATCGGACCATAAATAGCTCTATTATCGTCGACCATACGTATAACGCATTAATCAATTTATTATTATATTCTGTAATACGATTTAATCGATATTTAAATGTTTCTGCGAGTCGATCTATAGAAATGCTCGTAAAACGGACAAGTATCCAATCGAGGTCTTCAAAATCTGCAAATTCATTAAGCAGAATTTAATATCGTATCCACGCTTTCGATCATCTTATACCGGAAGTATTGATTTTAATGAAACTCCGAATATGTATCTTGTTATTGACAATTTCTCGATATCTATGAAAAATACCTACCTCGCTAAACGTGTCCAAGGATAGTGCACAAAATTTTGCAGACGTTAATTTTAGCGGTTTCTTTGTTCGTTCCATACAAATGTACATCGTTTTTAACTCGACCGCTGATACGTCGTACCAATTGGACTGATACAAGGTGTCACCGAGACCCATGCTCTAAATCCAATAGAGAATTTCTTCATTAATATATCCTGTTAATATCCCATTCCTATTATTCCCTTATAAAGAAATTATTTGCATTACTTCCTCGATGAGACATTCACCGACGTAGCAGTAAACGAACAGTGTATTCAATATAGTAAATGCATAAACAAAGAAAGTAACTAATACGATATTTTCTCCGTTCGTTGAACTCTGCAAATTGTTCATTGAACGATTAACGAAAGTACGGAACGAAATTAACGGATCGTTCGGTAACGTTCGCATAAACTTACCACGAGCGCGTAGTAACCCGATACGCAGAGATTCAACGTAGTACCTAATAATTGTTGAAAAATCATTATATTAAATCCGTCTTCCAGTGTTTCCGCCAATCTGTAATTCCGCCAATCTGTTATTGAATCTGACACGTCTCATTGTCAATATAACGCGACGTTTTGCGCGTCGCTTACGAACGCTCAAAAAACGCGCACTCGTCTTATGAAATATAAATACGAATACTTTCATTGAATATACTTGTCTCGTATTTCGATAAAAAGGGAAAAAGAAAGAAAAAAACGCTTACCTAATCAATCGATGATGCTTGATTACCAATTTCTTCATACCTCGGTTATAACCATCAGTATCTTCAAACGCTTCCACAACTTTGCATCTAAGTATCGCAAACTGTCCTGTAATGTGTAGGGCCAAACTGGCGAAGAGACAGTCAGATCCAACGTAACCAGAGATCATGGTTATCACAATTAGCCATTGGTAGATGGAGTATAAGGTGTACGTCGTTATATCATCAAGTTTAACCATCGTTCGAGTTTTGTAAGGCAATTCATACTCCAAGGACGAATTTCTCATGACTGATTAAGAAGAATAAATGTTTTCGAGAGCGTCGACCTCGACAAAAAAAAAAAAAAAAAAAAAGAAAAAAATCGATCTTAATAAGATCGAGATTTAGTTTAGCACCTGTTAGTACAGACGTTATAATGGCTTTGAAGAAATAAAGTCCGATGACGAAGGACATCGAGACAATGGTTATCGCGATAAATCTATAAGAAAGTTTATTATAATCGAGAAAGATCAGTTTCTCCTTCTCGTTCGCATAATTTTCCACGGAAAAATCCCCATGAATTTCAATCAATAATTGGGCGATCAATCGTCTGTTCAGCCTGCAGATTGTAATTTTTATGAGTGCCATTACAATAGGCACGTTTTCCGTCAAAATTCTGACTACGTAATCGATATGCTTTGGTTGATCTATGAAATCTACGAGCGCCAACGAACAATGAAGGAGAAGATAAATTGCGAAGAAGAGGAAAAGCGGATCGTAGACTGCGAGTGGCCAAACACCCATGCATCTGAGTAATCGTTTGTTCCATCTAATGACTTTTACGCTCTCGAAAAAATCTGTCTCCTGAAACGCGCGATCGAATGAATATATATATTGTGTTTTTGCTGCTATTTTGTTTCTCTTTTCTTTTTCTTTTTCCTTCATAGACACTATTACATTTTACGTTATTAATATTACATTTTACATTTCGTACTTTTATCATCTTTCCCATTTCTCACTCGTGATGGTTCTCGGTGGACTAACCGTGAAAGGGTCGATCCTCCCTCGATGTAAACTTTCTTTCAAAGGGTTATAAACGGAGCCTTTGAATAGTTTATTCCAATTCGAACTCGACGAAGTACCGAACAGTTAACGACTATCCTTGACGTTCTGATCATCGATTAAATACGACAAAGTGCGCGTAAACAATTTATGTGCCTCTCTCTCTCTCTCATCCTGCATTTCGTTGGATTTCTTTCAAGAACCGAGCTCGATCGATCGGTCGGCTATTTATCCTGCAGGTCCGTCAAAATGTAATCGAAATCTGACAAATAATCGAAGAGAATGAGAAAACTCGTAGACAGGATTAGACCGTAGATGAGGTACGATCAAAAATTTCTTTCATGTTTAACGCTTTGATAGCATAGAACGAGTCCTGGAACGGAAAATAAAAGGAGTCGGTTCGTTCTCGAAACTAAATTAAATAGAATCTATTATATCATTCCGCTCGTACTTTTCTACCCTTTTCCACCATTTGATTCGCACGAAAATTGAGAGGGAGAGAGAGAGAGAGAGAGAGAGAGACTGGACCCCGTCGATCCCCTCGGCGTTGGAAGGAAGAAACAAGTTTCCTACAAGTCTCGTAAAGAAAAATTGATAGGTCTGCTCCCGAGGAGGAATCATCTATCTGTTAACAACAATTTTCAACTTCTTTCTTTTCTTCTTCTTCTTTTTCTTTTTTGCCCGATCTCTCGACCATGCAATTTAACCCCATCAAGTCGTTTCTCTCTTTAGGAAAAAAACGCGATTGCGTCTTGAAAAGTTTCGAAGCTCTACAATTATAAGAGCTTTCTCATTACTTATTGTTCGGAGTTAGAACCGAACCTATGAATAGGAGAAGGGGGAAAAAGAAAGAGAAAAAATAGGAGGGAAGAAAACTTTTCTAACCGTGAATATACGATTTCTCTTTCTACGAAGCATTTCTTTCTACGTTTTTTCGATTCCCGTCGGAAAGAAAAGCTTCGTCAGCGAGAGTTTTCTTGAAAAAGTTCATTCAAAGTTATTTTTCATTAATAAGGATAACGCAAAGTAAAAAATATAATAAAAGGAACAACGCAACAGTGTAAAGAAAATTTCTATTGAAGACGTCTCGATGTATGACTTTACAATCGACTGACTTCGTTTCACATAAATAGGACGAATAGGAGGATTTGTTCGCGCGCGCTCGATCATAACAACATAGTACGTAATACCGACAGGTATCCCATAGAAGTTTTCAATATCTAAAAGTGAGAGATTTGAAAAAAGAAAAGTGGTTAATGTCGTTGGAAAACGTGTGTGTTGTGCGTTAATCGATGAAAAAAATCCTTACATCGGTGAAAGTACATAACGATAGGACGAAAAATTTTCCAGAGGTCAATTGTAACGGTTTACTTGCTCGTATCATACAAATTAAGACCATCTTCAAATTCACCGGCGATATGTCGTACCATTCGTACTCGTAAAACGCCATGGCAAAGTCCGTACTCTAGATTAATTGAGGAGATTTAGTCGGTTTTTTTTTTTTTTCGGAAAGAGTGGTATATTAACTTTGTATACGTTTTATATCGGTAATTACTTCTTGAATGAGACATTCGCCGCTGTAGCAATAGACGAACAACGTGCTCAGTATTATACTTGAGAATATAAAAAATAGAAAGAGCTCGAGAAGTTGACCGTTCGACGAACGCTGAAATGGCAAATAGTTTATAAAAAGGTCTTGCGTTGTCGTTTTATAACGTTATCGTTAAATAAATAAAGTATACCGTTATAGCGTTATAACCGGAAATACACAAGTTGAACGTCGTTCCTAGAAGATGTTCTAGAATTCCAAAGTTGAAGGCATCCTCCAAGATATCCACCAATCTGCGAAAAAGATGATGGACCTTTCTTTGAAACGTTGATTTGAAAACGTTAAGCGTTCAAAAAGAAATGTCAACGAGAGCAACGTCACCTTATTAGTCCGTAATGTCTTTTAATCAATTTTTTCATCCCGCATTGGCAACCATTTGGATCTTCCAAGGCTAATTTAACTCTGTATTTCAATACGGACAATTGTGCGGTAACGTGAAGGGACAATGTGATGAAGAAGGAATCGTAACCAACGGAACCGAACGTAATCAGCGGTAAAATAATAACTTGATATAAACAATGAAGACCATAGGTCGTAGGATCATTGATTTTTATGATTGGTCGCGTTTTATAAGGCAGCTGATAACCGAAAGAGGAATTATCCATAACTGTAACAAGTAAAGGCCGAATTTCATTGCCGCCCCTTTTTAATGATGAAAACGTTCAAACGTTGAAAATAATTACCCATTTGCACGTTCGTTATCAATGATACCAAGAAATATATTATCGAGATGACACCCATAAAAGATAAAGATATTACACCGAATAGATAAGATAATCTATTGTAAGCGAAAAATGTTAAAATTTCATCTTGACTTTTGTAACTTTCGACCTTAAAATCCTTTCGTATTGTTAACAAAAATTGCGCCAACGAATCTCTGTAATATCTACAGATAGTCATTTTGATGAGAGTATTCAGCATAACCATGTTTTCCGTGATATTTGCTACTATAAGATCAAAGTTGTTCGAGTAATTGGTTAAATCGAGAATTCCTAAGACAAAATGAATTGCCAGATATACGATGGAGAAAAGGAATATCGGATCGTAAACCTTCAAAGGCCATATTCCCACGATACTGAGACATCTCCTGTTCCATGTTAACACTTTGACGGTATCGGACAGATCCACTGGCTGAAATCGAATAAAATATATCACGATAAAATGACACAAAGGGAAACAGTATAACGATCTATAAAAAAGAAAAATCAAATTAATTTCAAATAGATAAGTGCTTAACTAAGTACTCCTTCTTGTTTTGCGTACTTTTATGTCGCTTTCCATTTTGTTCTTACGAATGCTGTCGACGAACTGAACGTAAAATTGACGCGATTCGTTCCTGAGGTAAACTTTCTCGTTCGCAACGGTCCTTTTAATACTTCATCCCTATCGAAGTACTTTACCCCCACCCCCTATCCCACTTACTCTCATCACGCGCATACACAACCGTCGATTCGTTGCTTTTGCGAGAACATAAATTAATAATTATCCTTCGTCGCTATTCGAAACAAACGCATTTCTTTAAAACTTTTCATGAGCGAAATCATCGTGACAATTTAACTAATTTTTATTCTCGACGTAACTCGTGAACTTGTATGGATTAAAATTTATCAAACGCAACAACCCCTTTTACAAGGCATTTCACACAACGTTCACCCACTTTTATAAACTTTTCCTTTCCATGAGAAGACACGATAATTTCTTCCTATCCATCCATATCTCTTTCGATAATGAGTGAAGTAAAAAGTGAACGCGATCCAAAAGAACGAATTCGTTATTGAGCCGACTACAGATGAAAACGAATTAATTTATTTAATAAACGTTGGGATAAAAAAATATCTGTTGGGTGTATACTACACGTTACGAATGATAAGGTACTTACGAAAGTAACATACACAAGCGCACACACGCGTCAAGGGATATATTATATGTAGAGAAAATATGTAATTCGAACGCAAGCTTGTTTTAATTACGATTGATCGAATAAAATAAACTGACGCTCTCGACGAAAATGGCACTCGACGAGAGCACTCGTATTAAAAAGATATTATCGCTTAAAAAACGTTCTCATAAAAGTATTTTTAATTTATTTCTATTACTTAAAATTACGTGAAATAGAAACGTTTCGATGAATAGTTATTAATTGTTAAAATTACAAATAGAAGAATATTTTATGTGAAAAAAGAAAACAAAAAAAGAAAAGAGAATTTTCGTCGTGTCGTTGAAGCATCATTAAAGCATAAGTTCCACAGGCCAGATTATTAAAGATAGTGAACACATAGAGACTTGTACAATGTGATAAACTCGGTTTGTGAAATCGAAGTGTCTTCGTTAATAACATTTGCTAAAGCCCATATCGAGGAACCATATCGAGGAACCATATCGTAGAACCTTGCGGAACACTTTAGACGTGCCGTTTTCTCTCATTTAGAAATCAATTTCAATAAAACGGTCGCTTTATGTTCGTTAAGAGTTAACTGGTTGTTTGCCAGTTCCCACGAGCAATTAAGAAAGAATTAGACTATAAATATAGACTATAAATAAGAAAGAATTTGACTTGTCGAGTTGTAAGAAATCGCGAATCTCTTTTATCTACAATCATAAAGAGGAACTTGAACTATTTACGGCGCGCACCTTGCACCACAAGGAGTATGAAACTCCTTCCGTAGGATAATATTATACATCACAATTGGCACTAGACGTGTCACCGAAAAAACAAAATATGACTCAGACATGAATGTTGTTGATTGATCGATTTCATGACTGTTTCTTCTTCAACTTTCAAGCTCGCTTAAAAGTTTCCTCTCACTTGTCCAATTTGATGACGAAAGCCTCGCCGGGTGGAACGTTCAGTTCCTTGAAGAAAACGTCTTGATTCAATCTATTGGCTGGTCCAACGACAACGTGACCACCGTAATAAAGAGACGACAAATCCTTCTGTTTGGACGCATTGCCGAGATTAGCGACAAATACGTACGAATTTCTCCGTGGATACCAACGTTCTATCACGATTATCTCATCCTTCGTGTACCTTTGCGTAAAAAAGAGAAATCGTCGTTGAAAGCTCCAATTCCAAACGGATTTTAAACGAATTTTAAACGGATTCCCCGAAAGCGTATTCTTAAATATGGACTCCTAAATATATTTACCTAATATCACAGTTGGCCATGACATCGCTATCCTTAGAAATAGCTTTAACGTAAATCGTCGGGGTGTTAGATCTCAGTTTAATAATCTCGCCGATCGTCCCGATCAGACTGGTTTCTAATGGCTTCGAAGCCTCGGGCAACCAGGCAGTGACACCGACCGATGCAAACTTGTCATCCAATCCGTCCTTCTTCTCCCAATACATCGGCGCGAGATTATGCAAATGTGCCAGATCCTGATGATCCTCGCACTCGCAATCCATTATACCTATCTGAATGTAGAAACACTTTGAATATATCCTTAGGAATCTCAATGCAAGCGGGGGACGCGTTAAAAGGAATAGTATTTAATTGAACTTTATACCTCGTCCCCGTAAAATATACTGGGTGTTCCAGGAAGCATCAAGGCCAAAAGAGAGACAGCCATAGAAGCGTTCTTGACGTCGATACTGGAAGCAATTCTTCTCGAATCAACGCCACCAACGGACCAATGTACCCACGGGTAAGATGCTTTCTCGAAAAGTATACCTTTCGTTATGGTTTCCACTTGAGCCTTTATGTTCTCGGTACCATTGGATACGCGTAATGTGACATCGATCAGATCTATTCTCGTAAGTATCGTCTTTTTGGATGCCTCGAAGTGCATCGCAGCGTTAAGCGCGTCGACGTGACAAATGAATATCTTTCGAGGTCCAAGCAGAGACCTCCAATGCTTTATGATATTGGGAAAACTGCTTTCGTGAACGTAACGTTCGAGACCCTTCAAATAAAATCCATCGACGCCTCTATCGATCCACGTTTTAATGGCCGAACCGATCGAACGTTCATTAACGATCGAATCCGATGAAACGACTGGTAGAGCTCTTGGTTCTTCGAACGGTCCTAGAGTACTGCTAATCACCGACAAAGTATTTCCAATATTTTTAATCGACGGTGTCGTCGTCGTCGTCGTCGTCGTCGTCGTCGTCGTCGTCGTAACCATATCCTCGAGCATCGAATTCTCCATCAGGTCTCTTCTTTCGCGGATCTCTTTGTTCGTCCTGTTCGTGGCCATTTCCTCACCTTGAAGCGTCTTCGCGTACGGATAAAGCGGTAGATCGAGGATAAGGCTCATGTTTCTACGATGTATCTCATTTAGGAGTTTTTCAAAGTCCTTCAACGTACCGAGATTCACGTTTATATCCGTCATATTGCTGATGTCCGAATAATATTCCGGATAATGCGGCGCCGGGAATATCGAGTTTAGACGAATTCCACGAACGCCGAGTCTCTTTAGGTAATCCAATCGCATCGTGATACCACGCAAATCGCCGATACCGTCGCCGCCTTTTGAGGAATCTTGAAAGGAAGCTGGAAAGATCTCGTAGAAGACGTTTCCTTGCCACCACTCTATCGAAGGATCGCATCTGGAAGGTATAATATATTTATGAACAACCGAGTATCGTTTAATTCAGGAGAAAAAAGCTCCTTCATAATGAATCTTACTTTTTAGGCATCGTCGCGAGGACGCCTATGACAAGAGCAGTGCATCCAGTCAGGATCGACATCAACGACCAAAAACAAGTTTTTCTTATCAGTGGCCAGTTCCATTTCATAAATCGATAATCTTTCGGAGACTTTGGTACGACCAGTTGTATTCCAACGAGCGGTGGCTTCCCACCGTTCTCCTGATTGTAAAACTAAAGAGTTACGGCGTGAGTATACTTTGTGTGATTTGTTAGAGAAAGCGATCAGCCACGGGAGAGGAAGGGGGGGGGGCGAATATTAGTAGACACCAAACGAGTGAGAAAAAAAAGAAAATTTATGCGAATTTAGTCTATTAAAGATATCTCTCAATACGATATGGCTTATAGAATCGTTCTCGAAATTTTTTTTGGAGAGCTCTCTCGTACTTTTAAATCGCCTATCGATTCTCTAACTATCGTCGTGTAATCTTGCCTGCCATTGTCGTAAAATGCCTCCTTCGTGTCTTTTTGAGTCTCTCGTTCGACGCCGACTCTATTATTAATAAATCCTGTCACGAGCTACGAGCGATCCACGCGACGTTATTGTATTAAAATAGCCAAGCGCCCAATACGGGCGCTCGTTTCCAATATTTTTCTATTCGATCGTCGAGGGTCGAGGAAAACAAGTGGAAGGAAAGAAGCGAATGATCGGCCATGGTCCAAGCAACAAGTGCACAAGCGAAAAAGATATATAAATAATGCTAAACCGTTGTGTGTAGCGAAAGCGTCTATCTGCGTCTACCGATGCGATATTATCGCTTTTTTTGCCGTGTAAGCGATATTACGCAGGCATCGATATCTTTGTACGGGTAAGTACTATGCAAGCAGCCTATCAAATTTACGTATCGATGCTTTATCAGCTGACAGACTCTATAGCTAACGATCGCTCTAACCTGTTGCAAATCCATCGTCTTTTATATATATATATATATATTTTACTTAAAAATAAGTTTCGACCAATGAGATCGGCACTTTGCTATTATTTTCTCTTCTTTAAGTTACAGTCTTATGACACCGACAGAAAGGATCCATTTCCGTTCGCCTTATCCCTCCCTTGAAAGATCTTTTTCCTCTTACCCCCGCCGTATATTCTATCGATTATTTTTCGTCATCGCTATATCAAAACTAGTTGATATCATGAAACTAGTTGACTAATTAAAGAGGATGAAAAAAGTAGAGCAAAAAAAGGGAAACGAAAGAAAATGAAAATTAGCGCGTCCACGCAGACTTGCGTCTACTCACTGAGTGAAGAAGAAAGAAAAAGAAATTTTCATTCGAAATTGAATAATCATTTTCGTTCGATATAATAAAACGTACATACCAATAACGTAGATTCCATAGTATAAGAATGAAAGAGATTCGATACTGGATAAGGATAACTCGCGAGTATGAAAAAAAAAAAAAAAAAAAAAAGAGAGAAAAAGAGAAATGTCGAGTCGATTTCGCGATGACGCACCTCGAGTTTATATATCCATGAAAAGTTGACGCGAAAGGTAAGTCGCGATTAGCGACACTTCAATTATATACTTACCAGAGCTTGAGCGTCTGGTGCTAAATGTTGATAAGCAGTATTCAGCTGTGTAAGTAATTGAGCGCAAACCGGCTCGTTCGTGTCACTACTGCTACCGCTCGTGCTCGATTCCACCATCGGATCGCGCGAACTCGGTTCTGCAAGAGTGGTCGTGATAAAGATCAAATCAAAGAATAAAATAATAATCTGTCGTTATTTATTTTATACGGTCGTATAAATCAACGATTTTCCAAAGAATTTGCTTTAATTAAAATGCAATATAATCGGCTTGGAAGCGTATTCGCGCGAATGTCAATTTTAATTCGTTCTTATTAATTTCAATTTCGTTCAATGAAACGTCTCTTTCACTTCTTTTTTTTCTTCCTCTTCTGCGTAGTAACTCGCTCACGAGTTCGTCAAGATTAATCACAGGGTATAAATTGAAACTGGATCCTGACAAGACGCTTTGTGTTCTCTGCGTTTATGACAATGGACACGACCACGCGCGTGATTACGTAAGGGGTATTTAGTGTCCGGCGACGGCTAAGAGTCAACAGAATCGCTCTTCTCCTCTTTGCCTCTCTCTTCCCATTAAGTCGATTCGCGTGAGACAAACGATCACCAGGAAGAAAACGAGTAGTTTCAAACGAGTAATAGTCTCTCTTTTCTTGCGAAAGACGTCTCGTATGTAAAAAAAAAAAAAAAAAAAAAAAAAAAAAAAAAAGAAAAGAGAGGTCAGCAGACTCTCAGACAAGAAGAAAAATCATTTGGTCGATTTTGCGTCCTCGCCAGGCAACCTATGGTACACCTACCATCGTGAAGAGGTTTAGACGAACTGTTTACGAGATTCATGAACGCATTGAGCCCGTCCTCCTCGTTAATATTTTCGAGCGTTGGCGTTGTTATCATTTCCAAAGGTGCTCCTTCGAGAGGTCTGTATATAGGCGCCGCCGATTCGAGAGAATTATTTATCTGCACGGCCGGAGGTGGACTCGGCGTCAAGAGTGGACAGTCCGAAGCTTCCTCGTCCTGCTCCTCGTAACCAATTGAATATATATCGATGATATTAGATCGATGTTAGATCGTTATTATTGCATTTCAGTTATCGAGTTCGCACAATGATAAACTGTATCTAATGAAAGAAGAAACGTGACTAAGTGCGAATAAAGTCAACGATAACTTTGCTATGTCATAGATAAGGAAACACACCTGTTGGTCCTGATTTATAAAGAGCTGTTGCGAACTGGCCGAAGATGGAATTTCGGAAGGCAAGACCACCGACAGAAGGCCATCGCTCTTCGGTATATTCATCTCTATTATCTCCTTTCTTTAGGATTCTTCTTTAGTATCTACGAACGGAATAAGATATACATACAGTTTTCAAGGATAAAGAAAACGTAGAAAAACCGAATTAGGTCTTTATCGTCGACAATGTCGGCAGCGTTCGTCCTCTGCTTGGACGAGGCGTAACGCCAGTGACCGGACGACTCTTATCGATCCGCGTGCTTTGTAATAAACATTTACAAAGTTGTTACAAAGCGTTCCATCAAATAATTTTCCAAAAGAAAGAATCGCTTTTGTAATAATCGGCTCTCTCTACGCACTTATTAGCAGTAAAGGATCATTCGATAATCTTGAGTATATTGACTTCGTACGTACATTTGTACATACGTTTAATATCGAATAAGAGAAGGAGGAGGACCTTTCATCGATCACTCTCGAGTGAGAGTACTGAAACGATGACGAGCGTTCTCTCCTTTTCTCGTTATTAAGAGAATAGGCAGGCGAATCGCGTTAATTCCCTTCCCGTTATATTAACATTTCTAACGATTCTGCGATCAACGAGCTCCTACTACGTACACTGCGTGTATCTTGTAACGATGTCAATAGAACAATGCCCGTCCGAAACGAAATTAACTCGTCAACGAATCGTGCGATTGCCACGAACGTATCGCCTATTTATTTACATGCGTGCGTGCGTGCGTGCGTACGTGCGTACGTGCGTACGTGCGTACGTGCGTACGTGCGTACGATAAATTATCGATCAGCCGAAAGGATTATTTTGATTTTGCGTTGAAGAACTTTATTCGCATCTCTCGCGTGTCGGGCAACACGACGCGATTCGCACAAGAGACGATCGATAAAAACGATCGAATCGCTTCTTCCCGAGCGCATTAATCAAATTAAGTTAATCTAAATCAAATAAAGAAAAATCGCCTTTATAATTTGTCTTTCCTCGTCGTTTCATTCGGTTTCGTGTCAATCGATGATGCAAGATTAACGCGACGCGTAAAGTTTTACGAAAGAGCAAATCGTGATTCGCACGATGCAACGTCGATCCAAAGGCCCCGTAACGGCTCAAAGAGGACACGATCGACGAGGAAAAGAAGGATCTGTTCTTTACGAGCCATTTCGCACGCGTACACATAATCACCCACCCGGTCTCACTGACATAAATACGTACGTAGGACAAGAATGAAATACTCGTAGCACTTTCATCCCCTCGCAATCGAACGTGTGTGCGTGGGTGGGTGAGAGGGGGGGGGGCGGGGGAGGGGCTTGAAGAGACGATTCCCTGCCGGTTTTTCTTCAGCCTTGACTTTCGAGTAGGTCGATTAGTCGTTCGTTTCTTCTCGAAATTTTCTTTCCAAAAAGGTTTCCCCCCTTTTTCTAGGCACGTTCCCTAAGAGCCACCGAAGGAGAAATATACGATTTCACAGGGACTAATTCGACGAGACGTCCGTTCGAACCTGAAAACCGCGTGCCTCGGCGTATTATATTTAGCAACGCGGTTTCTCCTCACGTTTCAGCGTCCCGATGTCCGCGCCCTCCTCGATTCTGCGCTCTCTGCGCCGTTGTTACCGCTTCACCCCGATGACACGAAAAAGACGACGACGCCGCCTCTTTTATTTCCTCCATTTCGTAACTATTGCGAAAAAATAAAAAAAGTTATTCTTTCGTTGGAGAAGCATTTATAAGGAAATATCCGAAGAATACTCGTTTTAAATTCGAAATTTCTTCTACGAACTATCCATGATTTGAATTTGGTAACAAGCGTAAAAAGTATGACTGACGGTCGGTAACGTAGGAAACGCCAGTAAAAGTTCTATCATCTTAAATCGCCAAGACGCTTTTATCGACTTGTTACCATTTTCACATAATATCTCTTTTCTTTCTCATTGCCACCTATAACTTTATAAAATTAATATTATCGGTATTCTAATAATATTCCTTCGAGTCATGACGTAGCTGTCGATGGATCGTAAATGGATGTAATAATATAGGGTTATAGATGATTACCGACGTCCTTAACTTATCCTAACGATGGAAAAAATAATTGTGTGTAAAGCCCCATACTCGAGTGTGTATGTATATTTTGCAGGAGCACGTGAGAAAAATGAATTGTATTTCTATACGCTAGATGTCGTCATATGTATACTACAAGACAGTATTTTTTAATAGTTTAATGGCGGCGGCCGTTGACAATTGATGCTCGACGACACTCGCGTCTCGACTTTAGCGACTTTTATTTTATCAAATTCGACCAACTTCATTGCTGTAATTAAAATTTTAAATTTCACAAAAATATTTGACGCGCTACATCGAATCTTAAAGACAAGGTTCGATGAAAATTAAGAAGAATGTCTCTTCCTCTTTGGTCTTCATTTTTGCCGTAATAAAATAGCTGTTTAACGAGGCACAATGATGCGATCATTGATAGTTATCAATTACGTTACGAATAGACTAATATTAGAATCCTCTCGTATATTTGCGCGAAGATAATAACGAGGGAGAAGGCACTTAAAATTATTCCTCGAGATTGCGTTAGAGATCTTACGAGACGCGTTACGTCGCGGATACAGATTCATAGGAGTATCCCAAGTGCATGCGCGTACTTGCGTATGACCTTGGAGCAAAAAGGATCGATAAAAAACGATTAAACAGTCGAACTCGAGAGCGGTAAAATCTTTAGCTTGGCTCTCCTTCGTTATGGATTAGACGCGACCAAAGTTTATTTAAGCGGCCATTAACTCGACATTACTAGCGACTGGATTAGCGACGGATAGGAGATGAAAATAGGATGATACGCGTTAGACCGAAAGTAATATCAATTGATCAGAATCTCATTGCACCACTTGGTGTAGTGGTAGCTGCTTCCGCAGAGCCAAATGTTAAATGAGAATATATCTATTGATCTATTCACTCACCGGTTACGGCCAACTATGTTTACAAGTCGATAACCAAAGGCGGACGGCCTCTAAATTCTCGCCAATGTCACCGTAAAAGCGTTTATCAATTCGAAAGAATATGTTGCAACATGATCGCTTCTTAGAAATTTTCTCTACGAAAAAGTTCGCGTTATTCGAAGAAAGCAAATTTTCATAACGAGCTAAACGAGATAAAGGTTATGTCTTACCGTTTGTAACTTGCGAGAGAAAATAAAGATAAATCTCTCTCTTTCTCGTTTTATCCACGATAAATCGTCCTATTCTCGTTTTTTTTCTTCTTCTTGGTTCGATGCGAACGAACGTACGGACGCATATACTCGATACATATGTAACTAATCTGACGTAACGTCGCATAGGTAAACACGCGTACGTCGATCGATCACGTAGGGCGTAGAAAAGCTATGAATGAACGTCGAAGAATAAGGACACGCAATGGAAAGATAGAGGAAGGCACGCGTTTTAAACATTTAACACATACATATTTCTGGAGTTGTCATTCTCGAGAACGTCTATGACATCATCGTTCATTTCCGAGTATTGCGAATCTGTGAAGAATTGACGAACGTTTCTTCTCCGAATCCAAATTATTCCTCCTTTTCCTCGGAGCAATTATCTCGGCTGCGTTAGTCCTCGTACGACGTTCTTATGTCGATTGAGAAAAGCAATTGTCCATGAGGATATATATATATATATATAATGGGACAATGCGAGCGACCTAGACGCGACGAAATATTATTGTTGTGACAAACGATTATAACGTTCCTTCGAGATGTCGCACGAACGTTCGTGCCTATCGATAATCCATGCGATATTTCACGAGTTCCTACTTATTGATCTCCTTAATTATTCATATTATTAAGGATGGAAAAGGATCGATCTCTCATGTTAAATTACATAGTCTAATACATAGTTATAATAAATGTTATAACGTAAGCAATGTTGTAACGGTGTTCGATATCTATCTATAAAGTTTAACGAGAAGGAAGCTCGTGCGCGACAAAAGGGACGTTTAAAAATCGCGCGCTTGGAATTTTAACGAGAACCTAGGAAGGAAGTGATTTTCATCGACGAGCGAGCGGCAGAGGGGGAAGAGATAGAAAGGAAAGGGGAAGCGCAAAAAGATAAAGAGGCAAGAGACAAGGAATTTTCGAGAAGAAGAGAAAACGCGTCGACGCGATCCATTCAAGTTCTCTCTCTCTCTCTCTCTCACTCTCTGATAGTAATTCAGCTTCGGTTAATTTCGTGAATCTTCGCGCACGCTTATGCCTCGCCCTGCTCGCACCCGCCCTTACCAATAACGTTCTCTTCCTTGTGATTCGAGCGCACGGGGAAAGGAGGAAGGAAGAGGAAAGATTTACGTGCACGTATATCTCTCTCTGTTGTGTGTGTGTGTGTGTGTGTGCGTGCGAGAGAAAGAGGGAGAGCGCGAGGCTTCGCGTTCGATTAGAGCGCGCGGTCAGTCGGTGGCGAGAAGTTAGCTGCTTCGAACGTTATTTTACTTAATCCAGTTGCGATATAACACCGAACGGTGGGTACTACTCTCGAAGAAGGAGCAAAATGGTCGAACACGTTCAGGACTCTGTAAGTTATTTTCACGTATTTCGATCGAAAGATATTTTTTCTTTAGGAACGATCCAACGCGATCGATTGATCGAAGGAACGTTCTAACTGGGCTTTATAATTAAGTGTAATACTTAAGAGATAACCTTGAGAAATGCGGCAGAAGCGGATACGCATCATTGGCGATGGGTGACACAGTTCGGCACGATTATATCATGCCTTTACGTGGCAGTAAATGGCCTTCGACCGATCGATCTCCAGAACGAAAGCGAGAGAGAGAGAGAGGAGAAACATGTCGCTCCTATATATTTACCAGCTATACGTGTAGCGCCAATTGGCTCCATGCATTTCAATTATTATCGTCCCACGAGCTTACAACGTGTTATTTTTGAGAACGATTGTACCCCTGCGATGACTAGTAAAATAATACTTTACCATATCTTTCAACTAATTATTTATTCTCACTCGATTGCCGTTCGATATCTATCGCGGTACTCGCGCTGATCGATTATAAATCGATCACAAGTGTATTTATTGAGGTTATTTCATCGATCGAGAGTGGAAGCGAATTATCATCGCGACGTCATCCGTAAAGTGAGCCTCCTCTTGACACGTGTATTGCTAGAATTTAAGATATTAAGTCATTATCGAGTGAGTGCTGCCTGATAACGTATCATAATCGGTCTATCTTATTCGTTATATATCCTTTATAGCTCTGTCTACATTTACTCGTTTACACAAAATTTAACGGTTTCACGATGTACTTATTCCTTCCCGTTCCACACTATTAGACCTAATACTATTGGTTAAAGCATATCGTAAAGCACAACTATATACTTGCAGGCAGATTTGGAGAGGAAACTTGAAAAGGCTGGCTCGACCTTGGTCGTAATTGACTTTTATGCGATATGGTGCGGCCCTTGCAAAGCTATCGGACCAAAGATCGAAGAGCTAGCCAAGGTACAACTTGGCGTTCATTTTATTAATAATTCATTTCCTATCTTTCGAGGAAGTTTTTATCGAAGTTCCTTTTATCTTATTCCCTTTAGGAAAGAGAGGATGTTATTTTCCTTAAAGTCAACGTAGAAGAATGCGAAGAGATTGTGAACAAATACAAAATAACTAACATGCCTACTTTCGTTTTCATCAAAGAAGGCAAAGTGGTACGTATAAGGTCACACATTATAAGCACGATCGATGGATGAACACACCTCTTGCTCCTATTATATGAGAGGTGTTAATGTTGAGTATTAAATGAAATATTCTTTGTTTTAGTTGGAAACATTCTCCGGTGCTAATTACGAATTGTTGTTAAGCACGATCCAAATTCACAAATAGACGAAAATGATAAATCTTTAAATGCGTTGTACTTTTAAGCAAAATAATTGCTATTGCATAGCAACGATATCCACGCACGAGTTACACTAATGGTTTATCATAATTTTTTATTAACAGTATTCCTTTAACGCAATGCCTCCAATGGCATAATTTTTTTTTTAAAAATTTTTATCGTAATACGTCATAATTTCTACCGTTTGTACAATCTGTTTTGCGAAATAAAGTGTACTCGGCTTACAATACGTACGGACTTGAGCACATGGTTTTTATATATCCTTCACGAACATCGAAGAAAGTTATAATTTGCTTGTAACGTCGAAGAATAAAAAGTATACAATATTTATATTCCTTTGTACAATATATATATATATATATACATATATATATATATATATATTATTAGCGGATTGGGCTAATACGCCGTTATTTTTGCGCCATTTGCGACGAATGTTGCGGCTTCTCTTCGATAAGATTCGCCGTTAAACTTTTAATGCATTCTTTGATAAATAAATAAAAAAAAAAGAACTATACGATACGTTCCAGTAAATGATATTATTAAAATTAATCTCTGGACATTATATCGATATATGCCGATGATAAATAATAAAAAAGATTTTCTTAAGTAATCAATTAATAATCGGATATGTACTTTTGCTAAAGTATTTTCGTTAATAAAGAGCATGCACCTGTACCCGATCTACATGGTTGACCTAGCATCAATCGACCGGATGGTGACTTTAAATCGTCCTGCTTTCCTACAAATAAAACAACGAGATATATAATTATTTGACAATTTTTCTTAAAAGAAGAAAAAATGCGTCCAAAAGATTTCTTACTTTGTAATATGGCATTGCGCAAAAAATTGAGAGAACTTTCGAAGCTCATTTGTTGCAAAGGCGAGGCAGAATCGTTCATGCCTTTACGACTGAGAGGCTGAAATGTACCATCGAATGTCATGTAATCGGCAATTAGAGAGAGATGCCTAGAGTCCACCGTTATTCCATACATTTTGAATACGTCTTTGACCTCTCTTATTATTACTTTGTTGGCAGCTTCGATACCATAAGTTTGAGAAATACCATAGATATCGTTGGAATATAATCTAGGGAGGTCCAAAATCTCGTTGTATTTGAACATTTCCTGAAGGAACAACCAATAATCGCATTTAATATTATTATATAAATATATACAAGTAGAATATAACAGGAGAGTGAACTCACTATTATATTTATTCCGTCGGTTTTAAGAATAGTTTCTCCGTCAGAACTTTCGATCGTAAAAGCTCTTCTTATGTCAGGAGTCTCCCAGAGGATCACTTTGCCAGCAACATTTCTAATAATCGTTGGCAAGTCTATCTTGGTCATCTTAAGCGGCAACTGCGAAGCAATACACGTACACACACACACACACACACACACACACACACACACACACACACACACACACACACATATATATATAGAGAGAGAGAGAGAGATCTTATTCGACGTCACCTATAATATAATAATAATTTACCAACCCAGAATTTTAATCTGCACCACAACGATTTTGCTTGGTCACATTCGTATTCCAGTGCATACGTATAAGCATTGACTATATCATTATTACATTTCTTGTGTTTGTCGTTCGCATCATAGCCCCTTCCTAAAGACCAATCGTCATCGTCATCCCTCTCTTCCACGTCGTTGTTGCTCGATTCACGAGGCGGCATCATCTCTTTGATATCATCGTCATCGTCCTTTTCATTTCCATCCTCCACCTCGTCCTCGGTATCGCCCTCGTACTCCTGATTTTCTTGATGACGCGATATCGTCCGAGTCAACGTCGCATCAGCATCTTCCGCGGCTTCCTCCTCGTCGGACGACTCGTGTTGCTCTCCCAAATCTCTTCTAACGTTCGTCAATTTGGACGGCTTCTTCGGTTCGTCATCCATCTCCTCTTCGTCCAATTCTTTATCTTCGTTGTTCCCTCGTTTCTTCTCATCTTCGACGTGTATCAAGGTGCCAGTTACCTTGGCAATCTTTTTTATTTCCTTGAACAATGCTTTGAAAAAGATTTGTTCGGTCTTTTCTATTATACCCTGTGGGCTCACGGAAAATTCACTTTTGTAACATTTGTGAGGTAAAAATTGAATATGCAAGGTGTGAAGCAAACGTCGATGAGGAAAATGTTCCATCTCCTTGTCGATTCTAATATCCTTCAAAACGTCAGTCATAATGCACTTTGTCAATTTTTGTCGCAATTTATTCGATCGTTTGGTAAGATTTTGCAAATCCTTCTTAAAAGGTATCTCCATCGTCGGGGTCTTTATGGTTCTCGAGGCCATCATCAATATCTCGCGTAATCTTGGAATACCCAAGGTAACGTTCATTTCGCCGCGACCCGCGTGGTGGAACGTATTGAGCGTCATTTGCGTCGATGGCTCTCCTATCGATTGTGCCGCTAACAAACCAACGGGTTCGCCCGGCGGGCATATCGATTTCATTACCTTCATTGACAAAAGATCTCTCAATTCGGCCTTATCCATAGCCGTTGCAAAACTCATATCAAACGACTTGTTGTCCGACGTTACGTAGTCGTCCATCAGCATCTCCAATCTTTCGGAAAGTACGCCAAACTCTATGTCCTGCCTTAATTTCGACGTCAAAGGATCTGGACATCTGATGCATTGCTTTTTATATGACTTTTTCGTCTCCTCGTCCATTCTTATCCATTTCCTTATCAGCGATAGCGTCCCTTTACTTCTTCCGCTGTTCTCGTCGATACGTTTGAATTTCGAACTTGCAGGATTATAATTGTCTGCGGTAAATATCGAAAATTCGTTTCTCCTTACTTTACTCAACGTCCCACCGTCATTTTTCTTCGTCCATTTCTTTATTTTCCTTATCGATCTCAAAGTGGATTGATAATTTGTCTCCTCCTTCAAATACGTCACCAGATTCGGATCGACGATGACATTTTTATTATCCACCAAGAAATCCATATGGTCCTTCTTCAGGAACGTCGAAGCTGTCACATCGAGGCCATCCTCGCCGTAATAAATTTGTATTAAGCTACCGTCGGAATCTCTTACCGTCGAATCGTAATCAACAACCAAACCCTCTAAATGCTTTATAAGACACCTTTGGAGGTAACCAGATCTACTTGTCTTTACCGCGGTATCGATCAAGCCCTCCCTACCGGCCATGCAATGGAAAAAGAATTCTTGAGGTTTTATTCCGGTCATGAAACGTCCATCTACGAATCCTCCGGCCCTAGGGGACGGATCATACGGGGAAAAACTCGGTAAACTTTTGCCGCTTATCATTAACGGCGGTCTTTTACCTTCCAATTCTATTTGACCGAGCAAACAGGAAATTTGCATAGTATTCACCATAGACCCTTTGGCACCCGATAGTACCATCAATTGTAAATTATTGTGGGGGAACTTTTTCAAAAGACCCGCCGGCAAGCAAGTCCTGTTAATATCGTTCGTGTAAACGTCCAATACATTTTTGTACTTCCTGTCAACCTGCGCACGAAATTTCGGTTCCGTTCTATACGACTCTTCCGCCCTAGACAATATCACATCCGTCGGCGTATCGTCAGGCATGTCCAATATGGCCCTTTGCACATCCTCTCCCAATTTTCTACATTCCGAAATGATCTCTTTGCGTTTGACGTCCGCTCTCGGAACTATTAAAATATCCTCGATGCCGAGAGTAAATCCGTCCCTTTGTAAAAATGCCTGAAAGAGTTTGCCAAGAGCGCTTAACAATTTGCTAGAGCACGGACCTCCGTACAATTCATAAACGCAATGTACCAGACCGTAAGGAGTTGCGCCGTAATGGGTCTTATCGAGTACGCCGCAAAGGAGCTCGCCGTTTCTTACGATTACCTCTGCCTCCGACATTTCTTCGGGATATTTGAATTCCTTACCGCCGCACTTCCACCGTCGTGACGCCCGTCTTTGCCATTGTTTAACGCTAATCTTTGCCCTTGACTTTAAATTAATAAGCGCGGTATTCGGGGGTGTAATATTAATAAGTATGCTCGATATTATTTGCTTGCCCGACCATAATGGGAAAGGCTTCAATATCGTAGGCGGTAATAATTTCAAATCGCCTTTGTGCCCTACCAAGGCGCAATAGAGCAATTGCATGTAATCGGTACGACAAAAGAATTTACCTCGCATTGTCAAACGTACACCGGATATTACATGATCTTGTATGAGTCCGCTCAATGGGGTACCGTCCTTTGGTACGAGATATTGATTCGATACGTTAGCAATTAAATATCCCTCGCTTCTTGCCAATTCATTTTGCGGAAAGTGAACGTTACACTCGTCGCCATCGAAGTCCGCATTGTAGGCCTTACAATTGGCGTAATGAAGGCGCAATGTTTTCTCGCCTTTCAATATGCGCGCCTTGTGCGCCATTATGCTAGGCTTGTGCAACGTCGGTTGACGATTTACCAAAAGCATATCGCCGTTTTGCAAGTGCCTATGGACAATTTTAATGCCGTTAAAGAAACGATTGGCCTTGTCACTGCTCGGCAATAAACGTTTCGCTATGGCTTCCCTCTTGGTTATGTCGTACGGATTGAGACGTTGCACAGAACCATCTTCGTTTTCTATTATAACTGCTCCTGGATGAATATTTGGACCGTTCAATACCAATTGCCGTAACTCGAGTAGATTCCAGGGTGTTACCGGTATAGGGTAGGTCAATTTCAGCGCGAAGGTCTCGGGGATGCCAATCTCGTCGATGTCCAAATTTGGATCGGGCGTAATGACCGAACGTGCCGCATAATTCACCCTTTTACCCATCATGTGCATCCTTATGATCCCTTCCTTTTTTTCAATGACCTGCTTCAAACCGTGACAATTCGCAGAATCCGGGGTCTTATTCAATTCTCTATCCATTAAGTGATCTATATCGGTTTGTAACGTCTGCCAAGCATTGTGGAGCTTTTCTACGGGCGTACCTCCCTTTATTTGTTCAAAAACCATCCTTCCTTCCTCCGGTAGCCGACTCGTGTTACCGTCCTGTATAGACTGTATGATGTTCCTAAGAATTAAACAATCTTGTATGATACTTTTGTAAACTTGACTCTGTGGATGTTCGATCATTTGCCCGTGAAGAAAATTTATGGGCCTTACTATGGGCGGCAAAACGGGCACTACGTCGAAAAAGAATACGTCGGTCGCGTACTCGGTATTTACGTTATTCAAGCAAGGAATGATAACTTTAAGAAATTCTTTCTCATTTACCCACAACTTTCGCAAATATTCCTTCGATTGGTCCGGCATTACGATTATTGTTTCCAATTTATTTACTACCTTGTGCGACTTTATATTAGTCGTAGCAAAATTGGCATCATTGACTTTAGTCGTCATAATCTTATTCCTTAAAATAGTAATCTTTGGTATAGCTTCCTGACAATTTATACATATTTTTCCGGCGTTATATTGCTTTAGGACGCTATCCACGTACAAATGCCATTGGGCATTGACATTTTTTGTATTTAAGTGAATTCCATTGGTACGACTGCTAGGCAAATGTCTTGCTTTGTTGACAAGATTCCTTATATATGTTTCTATTATGTCTTTAATATATACCAGATCAGATTCGTGTATATCTTGGGATTTTGTTTTGGCGGACGTTATTTCATCTTCCAAACCGTCTATGTCGCTCAGTAATCCCATTTCTAGGATCTTTAGTTTTCCGCACAATAACATCTTTATATGTGTTGGAATTTGTAGTGTGAAACAGTTTAGGCAGGATAACTTTATCAGCATGGACAATGCTTTGTGAAATAATGGATTGACAACTGGCATGGGTAATTCTATATGGCCAAAATGGCCAGGGCACTTGAATACCGTGGAGCCGCATGTTGCACAAGGGTCTGAGCTCTCGAGCAAAGGTCCTGAAATTGAATAATTGCATCATACACGATATGCAGATATGCAGATATGCAGATATGCAGATACACACACACACACACACACACACGGGATATAGATGGGAAATTACCTAATGCTGGATCGTACAAACCACCTTTCAATGGATGGCCCAATATATTAAACGAGAGAGGAGTTCTAATCTTTATAACGCTTAAATTTATCACGTCTTCCGTCGTAAAAATCGAAAACGTCAGGCATTTTGGATCCAAGTGTTTCGGACTCGAGCGATTTTTCTGATATTTCTGCATTCCGTGGAAGACTCTGAAATTGAAGAGAGAATGTTTGTCGCCACATTAACCCTGTCGCACATGGTCTAACCTAACCTAACTCGAAAGGGAGCGCGAGTCGGCAAGCGAACGATGCGCGCGAGCTTTTCATTGGCTGACGTAATATCGCAATCTAAATCGATATATCGTAAGCTATCGATAGTCTACGATATATCGATCTGAATATATATCGACTGAATCATTCTCTGCGAGGGCTGATGACAGAGGCAACAAATATTTTCTTTTTCACTATTATCAAAGTACGTAGATAATTGAACGAGTTTCACCTGCATGACAAATACAGTCGTTATTCCGATAAATATCACGACATGTTTGGTAAAAAGAAAGAGCCAAAGAGACAGTCCAGATCTGGAAATCTTGCCCAGGTAAAACTCATCGATAATGTACGTACGTATAAATTCGTCACAATGCAATGCTTTCTCTTAATAATAATAATTTCATTTCAAGTATGGAATATTCCAAGTACCCGACAGTTTGGACGATCTCGGAGGTACGGGAGAGGACGAGGACGACGAAGATTTGGAAGCCGAATTGGCTGCTTTAACGAGCGGCGACGATAATACGACGACGACCAAGCAAAAGCATAAGGGTAAGTTTTAGGTATAGGGTTATAGTAGTCCCTTTGCCTTTTATCTTTGCCAATAGTAACTTTAACAAATCGTACTCTCTAACGTAGTTCACAGGAAAGATTCTTTCGGCTTGGATGCAATGGTCTCTGAAAGTATGAAAGGTATAGGAGAGGAGGAGGAGGAGGAGGAGGATATTTCTGACGGAGAAGACGATCCAGATTTACTGGTATATTTTATAGAATTGCATACAATTGCAAGCCTTTTATTTATATTCGTAATATAAATAAACGTTTTATTTGCACAATTATGTGCAAGAACTTTTTTAATAACAGGAAGAACTCAATATGATTGCCGATGATGAGCAAGAGATAAATCGGGATGAAAAAGATCCTGATAATAGCCCTACTAAAGAGTATGACGGTTCTATGGGAGACGATAGGTTAAAGTTGTTACAGGAAAGATTAGAACTTTATCGAAGGGCAGAGAAGAAAGCAAAGGAACAAAACGAAGCTGGTAAGGCCAGGAGATTTGGTAGGGGAATTAAAACGTTGCAACAATTATTGAAGGATGCTCAGACCGGTGGTGTTATAAATGAGGCCGATATTCCACCTCCTTTACCTCCTTCGGCTGTATTCACAGAGCCACCTACGGGTATAATTTCTTTTCTTTTACATTTCCCTCCTTGGATGGAGGGATCTACATTGCACATTCTATTTGTATATTTATTACAGACGATGGTGCATCCCCCGAAGTATCAAAGGAAAATCCCTCGTTGGTGAGTCTTGAACGAGATAATGATTCGGAAGTTGGTCAAGCGGCACCGGCGGTTGTTCAGGTCGATCAGGATGCATTAGCTTTGTTAAATAAACGACAGCAGGAATATAAGATTGGTGCGCTTGCATGGAAGAAAGCTGGTAACATTCAAGAGGCTATGCAATATGTAAAAATTGCAAAACAATTTGATATAGTTATAGCGGCAATTAATGCCGGAGAAGCAATCGATTTGTCCGATATGCCACCTACGCCAATCGGACCTACCGTCTCAGCCTCCATACCTCCTCCTGCGTCACCCTCCGTTGAAAAGGAAGACGTTGAAGTTCAGCAACGTGCCGAGCCAGATAAAATGCCTTCTTCGAATAAAATTGATGAATTAACCGAACAACGGTATGGAATAGAAAATATAGAAGGTGCTCTTAAAGAGCGCCTTGACGTATATAAGCGAACAAAAGCGATCGCCGAGAACGAAGGAAATTCTTCGAAAGTCCGAAGATACGGCCGTATTTGCAAGCAGTTTGAGGAAGCGATTAAATTGCACGCACGTGGCAAATCCGTGCCTCTGGATGAACTTCCTGTTCCGCCGGGTTTCTCGCCGCTTTCTATTCAATCGGCCGTATCAGAGGAGAAGGAAGAAGATGAAAAATCCAAACCGAATGCTAATTCAGAGGGAACGTCCGGGACAATTGCGCCACCTCCGCGAGCAAATATAGGTATTCATTAGGTTATAAATACCTATTCACCCTTGTTCGATTGTTGTTACTTATATCTGTTTCTTTTCTTTTCTTTTCTTTTTCAAGCGGCAAATAAAAATCTAAAGCACGCTACGCGGGCGGATAAACAGATGGCAATGTTGCAACAACGTCAATACGAATTGAAAGAGGCCGCGTTAAAAGCCAAGAAGGACGGAGATTTGGACTTGGCGCGGGATTATTTGAGACAGGCTAAAGGAATACAGCCCTTGATCCAAGCCAGTATAGCTGGTTTACCGGTCGATATGAATTCTATACCCTTATCGCCAGTTGCCAAAATGGAACTTAGTGCGAACGGCTTGACCGGCCAAACGGACGAAAATTTCCAATTGATCTTCAGCGAAGACTGTTCGGAGGAACGGACTGGTGGAACTGACGAACAAATTTACGATAACTTGGAGAACCAATTGATTAAACAAATAAAAGTACGATATTATAAATTTCTGATGGAATTCAAACTTGGTATATTATTCAATCGACGTTGTAACGCGATAAATCTTTCTCTCGCAGTTGTGCCTTTCTACGAGAGATCATTCGAAACAATTGGGAGACGTTCCAGGATATAACAGATGGGAACGACTCGCCCTAGGATATACCCGGGACTTGGATATGTTACGGGTTAGAAGACGCGACGCGTTACCGGCTCCGTTGCATCACTATGAGACAAAGACATATGCGATAGTACAGTTAGTAGTATGAGACTTTTTATTCTCTCTTTCTATCAAATAAAATAACGTCAATTATCTTATTTATCTGATTTATTTTGTCGTAGGAGTTGTACCGACTTGAACGATAGCGATATTGAAATTTCGATAATAAGGGGTATCAATTACCCACGAGATGCTGATACTTACGTCATGTTTGAGTTTCCCTATCCCTCGGACAATCCTCCTGCAGACAGAACATCGACGGTTAAAGGTACATGCAATCCCGAGTACCAAGCTGTCTTTCCCTTAACAGGAATCCTGGATCGTAGCTCGCGCCAATGTCAACGGGCATTCAAACGACATGCTCTCAAGTGTCAAGTTTGGGCGAAAGGGTAAAGTTTATCAAAATTATTTATTATTACGTTTGATTTTATTTTTCATTTTCCTTAATAGGCATAGATACGACAATGATATTCCTTTCTCATCGTCGATGATTTTTATCAAACGCTCGAATCGTCTATCGTAAAGATGGAAGAGAGAGAAAGAGTCTATGCGTTCTATGTCATCGGTATGTTTAATAATTTACAGGCTACAATTTGTAGCTCCTAATCAACATCAATCAAGAAACACTTTTCCGACGAGCGCTCCTCTCTCTCCTCCGTGTTTCTCGAACTTTTTCATTAGCTATGTAAACTTATGCGCTTAATTAATTATCGAACGTTATTGCAACTAGCTAGAAAATACGAGATCTTGAACGTTGATAACATTCCTTACTTACCAGTCGACATTAGATTATTGCAGTAAATGGATTAGGACGTTGCTTACAGATGCTCGCTGAACCCCATCCTGTGTTGCACTCATCCAAGGTATGAAATTTTTCATACTCAAGGAATATAGATTTCCTTTTTTTTTCTTTTTTTTTTCTTTTTTTTTTTATTTCTTTTTTTTCCTCTTTCTTTTCTCTTATCTCAATCTTATCAATGCGTACGAGCGGCTTTGAACGTGGAATTTTTCTTACGGTGCTTTGCAATATGTGCTTAGGTTCGATCGATTCGATGAAATTCGATGCTTATGCAGTTGTCATTTGGCATAACTAGAAATAATTCGTTTCGCGTGAACTTGATTTTAAGTCGTCATCAGTAATTATTATTAATCGATGAAAGAAAATACGGAAAACGTTAATTTTCAAATATTCTCCATCTCTTTCGTATATTGCGCCGAACGTGCCTTCATTCACGAGCATTTACGAGCAAGCTGTAGCAACGTTACGACTGTTATGCTGCATTATTCAAACGACTTTAATCTTTCGTCGTGTAAATTCCCGTCGTAACTTAATCGATACGTTTGCATTTTTATAGAGGATTTTTCAGAAGCGACAGTTTGCTGGGTACCGTGACAGTAAAATTGCAATCACTTGAGATGCAATGTGTTCTACACGATTCATTTCCAGTAAGTCTTTTTTTTTTTTTTTTTTCTTAATCCTTACCATACGGATGAGACTAATTATTGTCACCATTTTATTTGATAATGCGTCCTCTTTGTGGCAGTTAATGGAGGGGAGGAAGCCAACAGGAGGAAAGCTCGAGTTGAAGATGCGCCTTAGAAATCCGATTATCACGAAACAGATAGAACAAATGACCGACAAATGGTTGATCATCGATAACTGATGCTTTTTCGTTTCGTCACGGAAGGAAATCGACATAATGCACTCGCATTTAATTTGACAATATACGCACTGTGGTTTTTCTACATAAATGTAGAACGTCGTTCTCTTAGCCAGTGATATTATTTATCTCAAGCAAGCGAACATGTAAATGTGTAAAATTAATCGATTATCTTATCCTCGTAAATAGACGAATACATATATGTAGATAAGCCTCTTTTTTTTCTTTCTTTCTTTCTTTTTTTCTCTTCTTAAAAGCCTTTCCATTCGTTACACTTTGCTTGTATATATCGTATATTATAAATATGTATTAAATAATACGCGCCTGTTATGAGAAACGATCAACGATGATGAAAAGTGGTGATTGCGTCTAATCGTTTATACAAAAAGATTTAACAGAGTTCTATGAATAAACGAAAGACAGCTTTTTATGGTATATTTGTACGGAAATAAGATAAAAGTTATTTAACGTCGTTACATTGTCCTCTTGTGGAATATAAATTTCGGTCTTTTGGTGGTCGTTAAGGTTTTGAAATGTAAGAAGACAAACGTACACGTGCCTCTCCCCCTCCCCCACCCCTCCGTACAGATATCTGGACACGTATGAGCCTTGGAAAGAATTGGCAAACACGTGCGTCGTTTGATTTACACGATTCGAGAAGGAACGATTCGCGGGATTAAAGCTGAATCGACATTTTCCAGAGAACAATACGCCCAGGTGAATCCCCACTAACAAACTATTGTCCGATAATCGTTCGACTCTCTGTCTCTTTTCAGCTATCTGTCCTACGATTTAGAAATTCTATGCGCGAATTTAATTATCAATCGCTGGAAGAAAATTATCTTTTCGAATCATATGCGTTTCAAATCGCAAATAGCGAAACGAGCGACATGAAATAATAGATCGATTTAATTTGATCGCATTCGCAGATGTTTAGTTAAAGTGTTACGGCTCGGAAGAGAGAGGAGCAGCGTGCAAGCAAGCACCCGCAGCGAGTTACGGGTTATATATCGATCGCGTTCGTATACGTACGAATGGCCGATTGGAAAACAGCGGGATCTATTTGCCAATTAGACTATTAAGAGCGGCCGAAAAGGGCAAGGGCCGCGCGCGAGACCTGGCGAAATTCGCTGCTGGAAGAAGAGCGAGCGCGATTACATGGTCCAGTGCAGAGTATTTACCGAGCATATACATACCGCGGTAATGTTGACCTTTTGCCAGATCCATTCTGCGTGCAAATTAACGATGTTTGCTCTCAACCCTTTTGCCCTGTCTTGATTCTACCTCTTCTCTGTTCTCTCAACCCCGGTGCAACTCTCTCTCTCTCCCTCTCTCTTGTACTTTTCGCCGCTGCGTTCGCTCTCCTTATTCCTTGCTTTCAGTCTCGAATTTTTAATCTCGATCGTTTATCTTGCGAACATCTTGGACCAACGGGTGTTAGGATTGCGTCTAAAATAAAGTAATAAAAAGAATCGTGTCCTTGTGGGATGAAAGTCGAAAGAATGTGCCACGTGGAACGATATTATGTATGTATATAAATAGCGAAAGCTTAGAAAAATTGCAAGGTCCGCGATAAGATAGCCTTTGAGAAATGCAACATTTCAAAGATAACGTTTTCTTTTTCTTTTTTCTCTATTTCGTATCGCTTAGAATATTGCAAAATTGCTCAATAAGAAAGCCAATTAAAATATTTTCGTTTAAATAAAGTATAATAACGTTAGCATCGATTTGTCTATATAGAAATAATATATCAGAGAATTCTTCGATATAGTGTCAAAGATAATAAAATTAAGAAGCTTCATTTTTTCTTTCTTTCTTTCTTTCTTTCTTTCTTTCGTTTTCCTTTTCTTTTCCTTTTTCTCTTTCCCTTATAAAACATAAATTTTTCCTCGCTAGAGATTAGCCGATAAAGTTCGCACATTTTTTAAATTCGCCAAACGCGTGTCTCTTCTTTTACAAAATCGGACTCTGCAAGAGGCGTCGGAGTCCGATTACACGATTTCTGCTTATGTCGCATATTGCCGGACGTGACGTCACTGGAACTCACGGCCGTGGATGCCAGGTGTGACCTGACACCAGGAGCTTCTTTATTCTCTTGTCTTCTTCCCACGCGAAATACAAACATATATCAATTCGCGTAACGCGTACTTGGCCGCTCATTCCTCGGGCAATCATTAAACGTTGATTTCATCATTTGGAGATTTGATCTAGGAATTATAAAGGATGCTCTTTCAATTATCGGTATAGACCAATTAAGCGAACGATCGAATTAAGAAATCTTCCAAGCTCGTTCCTTTTTACTTTCAATTTTTTCACTTTTAATCGGTACGCGTGATTTTTATTAGCGCACGCGAGTACGCCGGGAGTTCTCGCATTAATTATTAATAAAGTATTACCAAGAAGCGAGAGCCCGTTCGCTACGCAGAGGTATCCTTTGTAAGAAGGAGACGATAAGCCGAAACCCGTTGTAACGCGAATGCCATGTCGCGATATGCGACACTTTGATTATGCCAATCTAATACATTCGATGCTAGTACTACCGCGTAAATATCGCTTTAATTGCGCATAATGGATCGTTGTTACATAATGTTTGTAACCAATGTTACAGATATACCGGCTTCGTTCTTCTATAACATCTTAATGTTAAATCGTTCCAATTTGCTCCTTCGGTAAAAAGTAGTAAATCATGGGTTGACGCAACTGATCGGACGATAGAATAATATTTTAGAGATCTAATATATCATTGTATTTTCATTCGAATAATTTTTTAAGCTGGGAAATTTATGAAAATTTCCCCATCCACGCTCTCTTTCCCTTTTCTATTCTTTCTTTTTATTCATAGTCGGGCGAATCATTGAACACTATCGAGAATGGTCGAATCGTTCGTAGAGAAGTAGAGGTACGTACATAAAAAGCGGATTTCGAGGAAGACGATGAGAGAGGGAGGGAGGGGAGAGAAAGAAAAAACGGAGGCTATTAAATCGAATAGCTCGCGTGAAAGAAAGGGAAGCAACGATTCTTTCTTGAAATCCCGACCGATCCTCGGTCTCTTTCCTTTTTTCTCGTCGAACTGAAATAATAAAGTGCTGCTCGTTGATAACGTTCCGGTGACAAATATGACGGTACTTCCGGGACAGACTCGGAAATCACCAAATGCGTTTGCTTCCGTTTCGTATTATTCTATGCGTCTTCCGCATAGTGATTTACGTCCGTTCCAAGTCGGCTTCCTCAATTATTTCTTTATATTTACTCGTCATCCCCGATCTGATTCTTTCCCATCGAATTAAAAATAATTATCTACCTCCTACGATTAGTTGGATTTGATCAATGATTTATGCCGATAAATCATCCAATCGTTGTTTCATTCCACGTACGTAAAAAGGAAAGAAACCGCTCGACTAATCGGTTCGCATAATTATACTGGAGACGAATGCGTTTAATTAAACGCTAATCCTAAGAGATTTTCTAAGGAGAAATAAACGATTGAGAAAACACGAACGATATTCTCGCGCGATCTTTTAATATTCATCGTTGAGAATTTAGGGATCGTGGCGATTTGCTCCTCTAGATGACGAACGAACTCGAGAAGAGTAAGATAAACTCTCTTCGTCTCGCTCTAACCAATCGTTAGGTCCTGTCAACCAACTCCCATTTAAAATCGTAAAAGGACCAAACTGTTGTCAATGAACGTTATGTTTTTAATCGCTGCGACACAAATAGCGAGGATTCGATTGTTCGCGAAGCCGATGCAAAGCGATGATCCGAGAATAATTGAGCCACCGACGGCAAACAGATTCGTAAGAGCGAGCGAGCGAGAGAGAGATAAAGTAGAGCTAGGGGTTGGCGAGTCACAGGGAGAGGGTTGTTCTCGACTACCGCTCGAAGACCGTCGCACGATCTCTACTTCATTGTGTCATCCGTCATCGCGCCACGAACAAATGAACGTCTCAACGGTTGCCAGACAAATGACTCGAGGATTATCCTTCGAATGTTCTCTCTCTCTCTCCCTGTGTGTGTGTGTGTGCG
The DNA here is from genome assembly GCF_910589235.1 of Vespa crabro. Lineage (NCBI taxonomy): Eukaryota > Metazoa > Arthropoda > Insecta > Hymenoptera > Vespidae > Vespa > Vespa crabro. Next base: position 6,506,205 of record NC_060966.1, read on the forward strand.
CGCGCTCGCGTGTGTGTTTCCCTTCCGTTTCCTTCGTCTTCCTTCCAGCATCTCTCTCTTTCTCTTTATATTTTATAGTCCTCTCCTTCTCTCTTTCTCGTCTCATCCGTTCATGAATGGAACGAGGGTGTAGCGTTTCCTTCGAAATATCGGCTGTGGCCACTCGATCACCCGCAACAGTTTGCGCATAGACCTCCGAGATCGTATCCGAGGCATTATCTCGATCCATCTTCGAGTCTCGAAGGAAGACCAAAGTGATGCACGATCGACTAACGGTATAAACGTTCGACTTCCGACAAGGAGCACAAACCTTCCAAGACGAAGCACTCTTTTATCACGAATAAATGACGAAAGATTCGGAAGCAGATTTAAATGGATATTACTGGAACTTGTCGTTAGTCCAACGACGACTACATCTAATCTCTAGCAGTCTATTTTATGAATTTTCGTGGCTGATCGATCCACGAGTTTTCTACTTGTCATCAGTAATCGCTATATTCTTCGCTCGACGGACGAAACACGCTATCGAAACAAAGAGAAATAATAATTTATTCATTGGATAAACATGAAATATCATTTATACTCTCTCTCTCTCTCTCTCTCTTACATATAAATTATATATTATTTTACGATAGATCATATCGAACGTTCTTAAATCGAAGAATTTCTCTTATATCATATCGCTGCAATAATTTGTATCGCATCGTCGTCGATGGCGTCGTCTCTCGGAACAGAGAGAGCGAGAGAGAGAGAGAGAGAGAGAGAGAAAGAGTTGTGGGTGTTAGGTGAGTATAGGTGGGTTCATCGGTAGGTTGGCTCGCTGGCTGACTGCTTGGTATCGATGTGCAGCCTGGCAAGCCGGCTATGCTGGCTCAGCACTCTCCCTCGTTCCTCCTCTCCTATCCTCCTCATCCTCATTCCCCTCCTCCTTCTCCACCTCCTTCTCCTGCTCCTCATCCTCCGGTTTCTCTCTCGTGCAGGTTTACTCTCTTGGTCCTAGGACAGCCTCGGTCTCGACATCATCCCGAAACTCGTCCATAAAGTTAACCTTCTTAGAGCCTACGAGGATGACTTAATTTTTACGACGAAAGAGCAATGATCAAGAGTACAAAGAAAATAAAGTAAATGACGGTCCTAAGAGTGAAATTAAAAAGTAATCAATTATCGGGTCATCTTTTGGATCAACTTTTACGAATCGTTCTGACGAGAGGGAGAGAGTATCGGCTTTAATTCGATTCATCCCAAACCTTGATATCTAGAGGGGCTAATGTGAAATAAGCCCGTGTAATTTTCTGATCAGTCCTACGAAATCTTGAATAAACGATGAATAAACGAGACCTAGATTGGCATTGGAGTTAAGACGAAAAAAAAAGAACGATTCGTCGGATTTCGACGAGCGAAACTTCTTCTTCTCTTCGTCCTTCTTCTCTTTGCCTTTCGAATGCAATTGCCGTCGTAAATCTCGCGGTAAAGTTTGTTGTGCGGCGAACGGGCAGACGTTTCTCTCCCGAACGATACGATAGATCGGTCTCTTGACCTCGCGGTATAAAGATTTAATAGCATCGCGAAGTCAAGCGAACTTATTCGCCTTTTGACGAAGATCGATCTCGCCCGTCGACGTAGATATCGAGCAAACATCATTCGGCTTGCATCTTCCGATTCGATTGTCCTTTCCTCGTTCTCGTTTGTGGACTCATTTTCTACACGGACCTAATCTAGGACCTAATCTCTACGCTTTGTTAGGATTACTACAAATTATTTCTATCCATCGATAGAGGTTATAGGTAGGTCTATTTTTATTTCTTCGTCGAATAATTCATTCGTATTTTAGCCGAGATCGATGCCTTAGCCGAAACGCCGTCGTTCAAGTGCCAATTTCTTTTTTTTTTCCTTATTACCGAACACGCATAAATCGATCGTCGATCGAATTTTTTTGACTAATGAGTATAATCGTACCCAATTCGAAATAAATAAGCATCGAGTTTCTCGGTTTTGAAGTCGAATCTCGAGCTTGGTATCGTGGAAAATTTCGCTACCGCGTCGAGAAATCGTACGCGACGGTTCTCGTACGCGAGGGAAAAGAGGAGCAAGAGGACGAGGAGAAGAGGGTCGAAGGATGTCGGAGGTGCAGCGTCGACAAATTCCTCGCTCAAACAAAATGGCCAATCCTATCGGCGTTGTTCCTTCTATTTCGGCCTTCGCCGACATTCGTTCCGTCTAGACTAACAAAATTCTCTCCGATCTCTCGTTACCTTCTTTTCTCGTCGGATTAAAGCCTTGGATAGGACCTTAAAGATTCGACCCTTGAAAGAATAGTAAAGCGAATAATTTTAGATGCATCTTCGATTTGATTAGACGCTCCTAAAGGATTAGAGACGAAATGGCCAAGATCTTTGGTATCGTCTCGTAAGAATGGGAGAGAGAGAGAGAGAGAAGGAGGAGGAGAAACGAGGGTTTGAGAGAGGTAGGTGCGACAGCGAATAAGGAAAATTTGATATTCATGAAGTATTTTAAAGTCGTGGCATCTCGGAAATGGGTAGGAAGAAGGGCTAAAGGTTAAGATCCTTGGACGTCTGCGGAAAGCTATTTAGATACGAGGTCGCGATTTCCTCTTTTCCCTTGTCCTCGCGAATCACCGTCTCTTCATAAACGCTTCGTGATCCTCGAGGTTTTTCCTCGTTCGCGCGAGAATACGCGCGCTCCAATTTTATCTTTCGTTCCTTACGTGAAACGCAAAAAAAGACAGACAGAGAGAAAGAGAGAGAGAGAGAGAGAGAGACTATTACGACTTTCATCGAGCGAGTCGATCAAGATAAGTAGATATATCGAAACGATGTTACGGGTAACCTACTGAGGTTACTACACATTTGTACTCACCTTACAATTTGCCTTAATTTGCGATTCCGAATTTGAAGCTTTGCATGCAAAAGTTGAAAAGTTTTCATTTGAATAATTCGCTCGAAAGTAAGCATACGGGAATAAAAGTATTCACCGTTTAAAAAATTAAAAGAACTGAAAGAGCAAGAAAGTTGAAATGATGCATCATGCAACTGAGACTTTTTGATTAAAGTTAATATTTCCAGAGACGTCGAAGTGGTTCCAGTTAGGTAGGCCACCCTGTATATAATATAGGAGTTTTTGGAAAAGAGGAACGTTCCCAAAGAAGCAAAGAAAATAAAGAAGAAACGGGAAAAGAAGAGTAAAGAAGAGAAGAAGTGGTTGGAAATGGAAGGAGTCGGAGATAAGGGGCGTGAGCAAATGGCGGCAACTGAACGAATCCCAACTCGCGTGCATCGTTTGGGGTGGTCCCAAGGAGCACGCCCACCCTAACGGTGACGTCACCAAGTGACATGCGCGCCAATGTCATGTCACCCCCGTCAAGTTCGGCGCGTCGCGCTGCGCTCGAGCGTATCGGCCACCACTCAGATAACGGAGACACCGACGACGACGCATCTCTCTGCTCTGCCGGTGCGCATCCCTCTCTTTTTTTTTTCTCTTAATGTCTCTCTCTCTCTCTCTCGCTCTCTCTCTCTCTCTCCCTTTCTCTCTCTCTCTCTCTCTCTCTCTCTCTTGTCTTCACTCAGCTCTCTTTCTCTCTCTCTCTCTCTCTCTCTCTGCATTTCTCCGTTTCGCGTTTTAATATCGAAATATTTCTCGAAGTGAAAACGACGCTCGGTTCTCTGTGTATTTCGGCGAGCAAAAGTCCTGCTTGAAAGACTGAGGAGAAGGATTATTATTTGGCGGGAAAGAGGAAACGTCGAGTGGCATCAAAGTGCGAGGAAAAGTGTCAAGTGCCGAGGAGGACGAAGACGACGACGAAAATCATTTTGTTCGTCGATCGAGATCGAAGGAACAACCTTTATAAGAATCCTTAGAAAGTGTCCGTGTCACGTGGATCTACTGCGGCTCTTTCCTTTTTTCCTTCTTGTTTTTCTTTTTTTTAACTCGAGAATTGTAAAGAAAAGTGATCACGACGACGTTAGAAACAGCGACGAATTGTCAAGAAGGTGCCGGAGGAGTAGCCGTTGTAACCGAGGAGACGCTCACGTATGCAGCTGCAACGGACGCGGTAGAGAAGGTGGAGGCGCAGGAGGTGGAGGTCGACGAGGTTAAGATGGAAGCCGAGGACCATTTAGCTAGGGAATACGTCCAGGAGTTTGTCCTCGATCATCTCGATCCCGCCGACGTCAAGCGAGAGGTGCTTCTCGTTTTCTCTTCTTCGATCTCTTTCTCTTCCGTTTTACTCTCCCACCCAATTTTCCTTTCCCAAAACTCTTAAAACCTCTTCCGAGGGACATTTCGAAAGGGGATGATGTGTTCGCCGCAAAATAGAAGGGAATATTTTAAAACGGACGAAAGTGGGAATACTACGCGTATTTGCCGGCAAACGCACGTGCTCTCTTCTCGCGAAACGTTAAAGAATGAATCTTAAAGTTGATTATATAAATGGAATTATCGATGACGTTGCAGCGTGCCGAGTATTACGTTTGCATATCCTTATCTCTCTGTGCACCATTCATAAAAGTTGAAGTTCATTAGTGAAGTTCAAGAGATGATAAGTTCGCTCGATTGCAGCGTCCGTAAAGTCACAAACTTTCAATGACTTTCTTTCTTTCTTTCAACGTTATTACCGATAGTGAGATCGTGAGATTCCCCCTTGGTAATAGTGATTATCGTACGCGTTGTAGCAGAGCGTAAAGAAATTTATTTCGAGCTTTGTGATAACGCCGTACACATATTCGTTATATTAATATATTTGGACAAAAAGCGTTTACAGCTCGCGACGTCGGATTTATTATTGTTTCAGGTACGAATGGGTTCGCCGAACGTGATGGTGAACGGAAGCGTGGTGCAAATTCCAGGACAAGTACATGGAGGTCAGGGCCTGACTCTGGCACCATTGACACCACCTGCCCACGAGTTAGAGCAGCCGCATCCGTTGTACGGGCAACCTCATCATATACAGGTGCAACACGGGGTGCTGGTAAAGGCACCACCCGGTGGTGCTCCACATTTGACGACCCTTTCGCATCCAGGCACACCACCGGACACGCCGCCGGTCTCTGCCTCTCCACCCCCGTTGCAGCTGCATCGCGCCGAGCGAGACCCTCGCGAACGCAGCGGACTCCTATTGCATCTCCAACAACCTGGATCCATATTACAAGATGACATGCAAGTTGGACCCGGTATCGGAATGGGCTGGCTCACCCAATCCCTCAGACAAGAACCGTTGGATCTTAGACCTCACTGTCCTCAGGAACAAGGCCAGGAGCCTCATCACGAAGCTTGGCCCTCGTCTACCGCGAGCCATCATCACTTTCAGGAGCATCAACACTTGCCGAGACATACCAGGCATCCCGGTAATGTCCTCCGATAACGTTCCCCTTATCTCATCTCGTATCTCATATCTATGATCCCTTGGATCGATAATCATACAAATTAATGATCCCTTTATTAATTAGATTTCATTATAAACGACATAAATATCTCTGGGTTGGGATTAATCTAATATAATATATAGAGATTCGAATCGGATAGAGATCACGGACGTTGTTATATCAGGTAACGGCGATCGGATAAAAGAGTTTAACGACAAGGGAGGCTCGTTATCGCCCACAGGTGGGTACATCACAATGTCCAGTCACATCGAGTACTATGGCGGTCCAGGTTCAGGCGGCGGGATGCTTCCCGCGGGCGGGGGTGTGATGCAGAGCATGGAGGATAGCATGCAAGGGATGCCCATGCAACCGGGTAGACCGTTGAGCGTTTGCTCGGTCAGTTCTTGTGGAGCCAGTGGTCCAAGTCCTGCTCACAGAACTGCCAATGGACTTTACTCGAGCTGCGGACCGGCCAATTCGCAGGAGGAGCTCATGAACGACGAGCTCCTCATGTCGCTCTCCGTGCGCGAATTGAACAAACGCCTCCATGGTTGCCCGCGGGAAGAGGTGAGTCAGGTCTCTCATTTTTTCAAACGATCACACGATCGACTCCGAATTAGCCTCGAATCTCGATCGATCCTTTTTCAAATTCTTTACAGAAAAAACAAAAAAGGGTCGATCGATTCGTTTAACTTCCTAGCCATTACATTTTCTAAGATCGATCGGGATTTAACTTGGTCGAACTTTATTGAACGCGATCGATTATGACTACCTTGAGAACCGGACAACAGTTTTAAACTCGTTCAAATAGCAAATCCTGTGACAAATATTGATTTAATTTAAACCAGCGAAAGGACCTGATCGTCGTGATTTTTTCGTCCCTTCCGCATAGAGTAATGGAAAGTCAATGGTTCTCGAGGTGGTGGCTTCTCGAGTAATTATTGCGCGAGTGGCAAGGGAGAAATTTAGATAAGCTAAAAGCGGACGAACGAAAACGTTATAAGCGATCGATCCTCTTGCGAAGGTCGTCCGTTTGAAGCAAAAACGTCGGACTTTGAAGAATCGGGGATACGCGCAAAACTGTCGCAGCAAACGACTACAGCAACGTCACGATCTCGAGACGACCAATAGTAATCTACAAAATGAGCTTCAACGAATGAAGGTCGAATTGGCTCGGACCCAACAGGAACGGGATCTCTACAAGCAACGCTGTGAAATATTGAGGGCTCGTCAGACTCATAGTCATCACAGTCATAATCACAATCATCATCAACAACAACAACAACAACAACAACAACAAGCCCCTCAGCCGACGCAGCAACAGCAGCCGCAGCAAGCTCAGCAACAGCATCCTCAGCAACAACAGCAGCCCCCGCCATCGCAACAGCAACAACAGGCGCAGCAACATCAACAACAGCAGCAGCAACAACAGCAACAGCAACAACCGGCACCAGCGAGCCCTGAGGTCTATCTATGACATCGACAGCGCCGAGGAGGCGCTTGCTGGACCTGAACGATTATCTCGATATCGAATTCTTGAGCCGGTGAGTCGATCAGAAACCTTTCGTTCTCCTTTCCGTTTGGGAAGAGCAAATGGTCCGATTAAAAATTAGCTATCTCGTAGATATTTCGTAGCGTAGTAAAACGTTACGCGACGTTGCGGGAAAATTCTGCGGTCAGGCGTTATCAACGGTATAAAAATTCATTAAACAGGGTATCACGAGGCGCGCGAGATAACATCGCCGACCGGGGACGCGTTTAAAAGCGTTTACGCGCGGCACGCGGAAAGATGTGCGACGAGATAAGAGACGCGACGGTCGACGTTTTAACGCCTTCGTAAAAATTATTACATCGTTGTTCCGCGAGCTTTACAGGTTTATCATCGTGGCCGTTGAGGCCGCGTCATCCGCTCGGAGTACGGTCAAGCACTACGGTCAGGTTACTCCGTCGGAAAAGTAACGAGATCGAGGCTGCCATAAACGTTGCATTCTTCCCTATTTTTCCCTAGTCTGTGGCGATCCAGATGACACCCTTTATCATCCTTCATAGGATAATTTCGGAACAATTTTCATTAAAATTTGATGCGCTTATTTCCAGGGGGTGGGCCGGGGGCGGGGGAGAGGGGGGAAAGAAAGAGAGAAAAGAGAAACGGCGCGGTTACGCGCTTTAACGATATTACGGCCGAGGTCGATTCGGGGTCAGCATTTAAATAAGATTAAGCTCGCGCCAAGCAGCTTTTCCGGATCGGATCAACATTGTAATCCCTCGTCCCGCTTCTCACGGGCTAGGATATCTTCCATTAGAAATTTACGTTTGGAGGATGTGCGATACGTCGTGTGGTGTTAAAAATTTTCTTAAAAGTCGATTAAAAAATCAACCAATCCGAAAAGTTCACCGGCCGAAATTTTGGTTTCCTTTCTTTTAGCCTACTTTTTTCTTCTTTTTTCCTTTCTTTTTCATCACTTGTGGTTTCTCGATAATTCTCTTTTTACAGCTTCTCGTGAACGATCGTGGATCGAGAAATGGGATCGAAGATGGAAGGAAGGTGCGAGCGATATCCTCGGAGAGATGGCGTTATCTCGACAACGCGCCTAATTCCGAAAAACGTTAGATGCTAAAATGCTCTATGCGTGCGTGTATACAGATTATAAAGAAGGTTTATACGAGGATAGATGGCTTTCGGTTTCTTTCATTTTTCTTTATCACGACACCTCCTCGTTCCTCCGTTCGCGTTTGAACCTACACAATCTGCATAGAATTATGTTCGGTGAAAGCCAAGAGATACAAGGGATAAAGTCAAGCATGTTTTGCGTCGGAGGAATGGAGGAGGAAAGGAAGAAGGGAGGTTACTTATAATTAAGTTAAGGAAAATGTAGAATTAAGGTACACAACAGGAATTCGAACACACAGAATCTTTGTTCTTTTCTTTCTTTTTAAGTTACTTTATAAGAAATGCCGACGACTGTCGCTCGGGCTTACCTGTGTATATTATATATACCTACAATTCATCCTACATCGTTTATGTAATATACGATCGCGTAGCTCTGAAGAATAGCCTATCTATCGTCGCGCGAGGCTCATCGGTCGACAGTATTTTTCAAGATTATCCGCGAGCGAAGAACTCGCGCTCTCTTCTAACGTCAATTTTACTACTACAATTAGGGCATTCACGGAAGTTTTCTCCTTTCCTCTATCTATATCCATTATCGTTTTCCTACGCGAGATTGACATTATCTCTCCCTCTCTCTCTCCCTTTTTTTACTTCTTTCTATTTCTTTTAACTCTATTTCACCTATGGTCTAGATCGATTTGTCTCTTCCGTGAGTCGAATAGGACAAAGAGAAACTTTGATCGTTAATATATATTATCGCGTAATTAGATCTCCCGCGCAAAGGACCGAAAAAGAGGCATACATCGTTTCAATGTGATCATGGCACAAAAACTAATCGGTATACGGTAATACCTGTACGGTATTTCTCCACGACTTGGCTTCTTCGACGAAGGAAGAACGGAAAAGTAAAGAAGAAGAGAAAGAGGAGGATGAACTGATGGAAGAAGGACCTTCATCTCTATCGATACTTACAAATTCGATAGAACGAACGAAGAAGTCGAGTGATTAACATGCGTTAGACGATGGCGTAACTTTGACTTTTGAGGAGAACGACGATCCTTTTACGTAGGAAGGATATAAGAAGGTAAGAGAAACCAGGGAAAAGTTTTATTCGACGAAATTAATGAGGAAAATAAGAACGAGTCGGTGCCAATGGTCCTACTGGTCTATTTAACGAGAACGTTTACCTACGCGCGCAAAGCTACGCCACCGATCCTAATTAGAAAAGAATATTATGCATATAAAAAAGTATATATATATATATATTATATATATATACATATATATATATATATATATATATATATATACACACACATATATAAATATATTATTGTTTTCTCGTACGGACGACGCTCGGGTCCGTACCACCACGGGCCGAGTCTTGTCCGATTCGATTTAAGAATGTTTTAATTCCCGTTGCATCGTCTCTCGTGTGTACATAAAAGTAATTATTATACTTCTTATTATAAATAAACGTCGACAAAAAATCCGACAGTTTCAGACAGTCGACGGAGTCGTATTATTTCGAAACATCCAAAACCATTTCCCTTGGCCGAGCTAACTCCTATCGATAGATATATTATCTGCTAATTTTAAGTTAATACGATTGATTATTAGAGATTAAAGATATACAAGAAAGAATTTGTTCCAAGGAGAGGAGAGGAGAGGAGAGGAGAGGAAAAGTAAAAAGAAAAAGAAAAATCGAGGACTCGCTTCAGCCGAACGATTCGCATTTCGCATGAAAATCGTGGATTCAGCGTTTCGTTTGAGCCAACGCTACCGAGAGAAGGGAAAAGCCCTCTTTGCGCTTATCGCCTGTTCTTCTGTGTAACAATATTCTTCCAGCCAACAAATTTCCTTCTCCTCCTCTTCTTTCTCCATTTGCGATGTCCCTTCGCGGTCACAATTTCGCGCATTCTACCTACTCGGATTTCAAGTAGCGAAACCAATATCTTGCTTACGTCGTGGTAATTAAATCCTACTGCTATATGTCACGCACCGAGTTAATCTTTATTTAAAGAATTCCGGGTAGGCTCTCCTTTTGATTATCTTTCTTAATCGTTTATATCGAAATCTCTCTTTTTCTCGTTAAGAAACTTTTATTTTCTTTCCTTTTTTTCTTTTTCCTTTGGAATATTTTTGCCGATAAAGTCCTTTGACATTCACATTCATTCTCCTTAATTTAATTTACAATCGAGAACAAATCGTGAAATATTACAGATAGTTTCTTTTCGAACGATATCAGAAATACGTACACGGCTATGTAATTAAATACTTATTAGTAGTGATGAAGAATCAAGGCTTATTAAGGAAAGAATAGGAAATAAACAAAGAGGAGGCGGGAAGGAAGAAGCAGAAAGAAAGAAATAGAAAATGGACAGAATGGAGTAACTTTAGCGTTTTCGCGCTTCCCTCGCTTTATTTGCAACGCCATTTCTGCTGACTGCGTCGCTTCGACGATGAATCCATCGGGATGGAACGTCGGTAAACAAAACGTTCACCTCTTCTAACCTAACCCCACCATCCACCATCCACCTCCCGAAGCCCGTAGCTCGCGATAAACTTTGATCGAGTTTGCGTTGCATCTCCCTCCCTCTTCCCATCTCATTCATATCTATATTATTATTATTACTTTTATTATTATTTGTGAGCGCTGATTTTAATGGAAATAAATATTTTTCTAACGCAACTTGGACGCAAGTTTGTGTACTTTAAAAGTCTGTACTTTTCCCTTGCTTTTCTTTTTTACATCATTTAAATATAAAGAGAAAAGAGTTAAAAGAGCGAAGACGTAGGAGAGCGCGAAAGATCACACGAGCTTCTGCCCGTTGACAGGCTTGAAGTTTGATAAACTTCTAACGAGGATTCAACCGACCCGTCCACACAGGGGGCTGCTTGACAATGGACCTGTCTTCGATTCCGGACAACCCTCCCTTAACAGGGACAGACGTCGTTGCTTCGTTACTCGACAGGATCGACTAATCGTTACTTCCAACAGGTTCGTTCGGTGATTTACGTTTGGATGTTCTTTCCAAAATTCTTAATTATGCGAAACAAGGAAGATCTTTACGAAATATAAATAAATAATAAACTTTTCTTCAAGACTCCAATTCTTTGTCCTTTTCATCTACGATTTAGTTATTATTCAACCAAGGGATCGCCTTTCACAAATCACAATAGACATTAACGATTAACATTGATCGATCCTTATATATTTCAAAGAGAGTGCATCGGGAAAAAGGACGAGCTAGGTACGAACGAGCTAGGTTGAAGAGAAAAAGACGGAAAGGGGTTGCAGAGAAAGAGAGTAAAAGAGAGTGGGTGAGGGGTTGAAGGATGGAAAGGACAAGGCAGGAAACGAGTTGGAGGTGAGACGAGCTTTATTGTCAAGTCACGCCAGCACCGTGGCCTATCTCTATCTTCCAGCTTCACCCTTCTTGCAGCCAGTCCTCTCTCTCTCTCTCTCTCCCTCTCTCTTTCGTCGGTGACGTAGATTGCCTCACCCTACCAACGTCCCTTCTCTAGCTACTCCCGGCCACCTTTCTTCCTTTTCTTTCTTTCCTGCGATAGTGCAGCGCACGTGCGCCTTCTTCCATCTTTCTATCTTTTTTGCACTCTTAACACTCGTCCGTGTCTTTCGTATCTCCCGTTGGAAAGAAACGGGAGTACTTTGACATAAAAAAAAATACTAACTGAAAAATCGATTTAGGAGTCGGCATACTTATGTCTTGACCAAGTCATGAGCTGTGAATGTCAAAGGAGATCATGGCAGCCACGCTGTTTATCGTCTTTCTCTCTTAACGTTGATAGAAATTTGACACCGGACTTGGGCATTGTAAGCGGAGTCAATTCATTGCTACTAAGAGTCGAACGATCGTCGTGTTTACAGTCGTTAATCTCAAAAGCATTTCTCTTCTCGCAACTCGATATCTCGAATCTGATGTTTTATCGTGGACCACACGTGTAACTATTACGTAATATTATATATCTTTCCCCCCCCCCCCCCCCCCCCTCTCTCTCTCTCTCTCTCTACATTAGCCTTCTGGATAGTTAGGAATGGATTGGAGGATGGGAAAGAGAAGAGAAAAGTATAAGAATTGAAATTATGAATTATCCGATTGTTTCGTAAAAGAATCACTTTAAGAGAGAAATTGTTCTTTCAAAGAGGACATCGAACTTTATACGGATAAAAAATACTTTGCAAAGTTCCGGTTCTCGCGTCTTTCGTCCATAATCGTGGAAGGTGAGAAAAACTCGAAGAAGGAATAAAAGGAAGAAAGAAAGATGACGATAGAAAGGGAAAAGATGGTCGAAGGAAGGACAAATCAATCGGTCCGACTCATTTCGTCGTCGCAGCTTTAAGCCGGTGACGTCACGTTTACTCTCGCCGCGACGGAGAATCCAGAGAAAGGGAAGATTCGGCGACGCCAGCATCTTTCACTTCTGATGACGATGTAGGTTCGCGGTGGTTGATGACGCGGCACGTACGTTATATCCGTACCTACAGACAGACATACACACACACGGAAGCTTCCGCATTCACCGAATGAACGAATGAACGAAACCTGCGAAGAGACGCGGAAGTAAAGAGATCACGAAGACGAGCACCTTGACCGAGTCTCGGCGACCACCAATCGTAGATCGATACCGAAAATGCCATCCTCGAACTTTCCTTTCGTTTCGTTGATGGTCCTGCTAAAAATATACCGTCGAACGATGACATTATCTCATGACCGGTCAAATTAATGAATTTGTAGGCAACGTTGAGAAAATTTCGAGAAGACAATAACTTTGATATTTTCCTTACGCCGAGCGAGAGAGCCATTGACGGAGGTCCGGTGTAACGACCCTGAAGAAGACCACCCTGACCCAGTCGTAGACCCAGTCGGCTCGTCAAAAAGAATCGATACTCGCTAATCAGATCGCTACCCTACCACTCCTTTCTATCGCGAATGTCCGCAGATACGATCGAATGGAGCGGGGGGGGGGCTGCTCTCTCACGTCGAACTTCGAGATTTCAGACGTTTCAGACATATTCGATCTACTTTCAATTATAATTTCATTACATCTACATTACATCTTCCATTTAATATTGGTCGATTCGAATCTCTAGGGATTCTTTACCCTATCACCAATATTGAAGTAAAAAAACGCTAAAAATATTTTTAAGCGAATACGAATTTAACTTTTTCCAATTTCAATCTCGTCGTCGTTGCTGTTCAGGAAAGACTTTTTGGGGTTCGTTCCAGCAATGGCAGACGGAGCCAGAGGACCTTCCTAGGCGTAGACCGGTAGTGATTTAGTGCGATCCGATCAGCGAGTAAAGTCCAGCATCCGATCAGCCGGACCATAAATATCAGGTGTTTTTTTACCACGCGGACGAGGGTGCTCGCGCAAGTGAGACGACGTAACGCGATAGCTTTGTCCTCCTTCCTCTCCTTCGAACAATGTGTGACCTCTGACCGAGGGAGTCAAGCTCGGTGACTACCAGCACATTCGTCTTCTCGTTACCGAGAACATCCCTTTCTCTCCTTTCTCTCCCTTCTTCCTCCTCCTCTTCTTCTTTCTCTTCTTAGGATCTCTTTCAATTCTTTACAAACGACCGACTCTTTTTCTACCTCCTCTCTCCCTCTCTCTTTCTCTTTTAGCTTTAATGTTTTTTTCTTTCATTATTAAACGGTTTCGTCAAATTCGCGTTAATTATATTCGAAATATTTTACCTCGGCCTACGAGAGAAAAGAAGAGAAGATAAACGTCATCGTTAATTTCTCAAAAGTTTCAGTCTTTAAGACGCTACCCCGAGCTACCCGCTCGGTTATTTACCAATTATAGTTATCGTCAGGGATGCAGAGAGAGAGAGAGAGGGAGGGAGAGAGAGAGAGAGAGAGAGAGAGAGAGAGAGAGAGAGAGCACACATCGTGCGATTCGCTTCTCGGTCGCCTAGCTTAACTACACTTTTATAGCGCTTCCCGACTTTAAACGGATAATTTTTATCCGCTAAGCCACCACGCTGGTAGATTTCATCTCTCAGCCCTCTCCTCATCCTCCTCGTACCGAGGGCCGATTGCCACGAGATGAGAAGGAACGACGACTCCCGTTGTCGGTGCTTCTGGTGAACGGGGCTGAACGGGGGTGGAGGATGACTTCGGCACCCTCCCAGCGTCCCAGGCGACCCCTCATAAAATTAAGTCAAACAGCTACGGGGTGCCAGCACTCGTTTTTCCCTTTAAGAGTAGACTGCAGAGAGAAAGAGAGAGGAATAGCAAGGGGTGAGATTCAAATTGTTCGTGGCAACTACGACGACGCCTCGACGAAAACCATCCGCCACAATCTTTAGACCTTCTCTTTATTCTCTCTCTCTCTCTCTTTCTCACTTTTATCTTTAATGTCGTTTATTTTTAATGCAACAAAATGCGTTAGAAATAGCGCATTGTAAAGACGAAGATAGAAAGAGATAAGATGCGACAAGTTTCTGTCCATTTTGGCCAGATGGAATTACTTTCCTCGTCGTCGTCGTCGTTGTCGTGAATTCGATTCGCGATCGTTCATGCGAGTAGCCACGAGGGACACCCACTGGTGCGAAGCAACCTCCCGCCAAAAGACAAATTTGATTGCGTTTCAACTCCTTTTTCTCGCTTCGTATACATCACTCATTCACCAGCTCGTCATCAACCGTGATTGACGAGTGATATCGTTAACGGTTTTAAGAGACGTAACCCTCTGGAAGGCGAGTGCGATCTACCGCGATGATCTCGTTAGAGATCTTGTCAGTTCTTTTCCCTATCGCTTCTTTTCTCTCGCTACCTTTTCTTTTCTTCTTTCGTTTGTCATTACGTAAATCCAACCGTATTTTTTACCTTTTCAATCGATATACAAGTTATACATAATTCGATTCAACGTGACATCGGCCGATTGTAGTAGATTTCTTCAAAGACATCCTTCTTATTTAAAATTCTTCGATTTAAAAATAGCTAAAGAAAATATTATTGAAAAATGAAAAGGAATGAGGAAAAGTATAAAAATGTATTATAAAGATGAAGAGGGTAAGACTAATTTACAATTACTGAGTGAGATAGATAAATAGATAGATAGACAGATAGATAGATAGATAGATAGATAGAGAGGGAGAGAGAGAGAGAGAGAGAGAGAGAGAGAGAGAGAGAGAGAGAGAGGATCGTAGAGGGAGATCGTAGTCGGGGAGCAGGGTTTTCTCGCGCCGTCGCTCTTCACGAGGTGTTCCCACGAGGTACAGGGAAATACCTATCGGCTCGTAGGGTGGTTCTGGTACTCCTGGTTTGCGATCGAGGCGCCTGGCGCCAGTTCAGCTACCATTTGCTCCGCCTACTCGCGATACAACCTTCGACCATCTCTTCCCTCTACCCTCCACCCCTGTTTCCCCACTTCTCACTTACCCCGAGCACCGTCCAGTTATTATCATCATTATTCGGCGCACACTGTCTTGAGCTATCCTTATTCTCTCTCTCTCTCTCTCGATCCCACTCTTTTTGCCGTAGTAAAATTCTTTAATCCGTAGCGATATTCAAAATTGGAATCTAGGTATTATTTTTATATCAAGATTCTCTTTTTTATTTATATCTGAAGCCATACGAACGTACGTGGAAAGAGAAATAACACGATAATAATTTTCAAAGTAATATCGCTAATTAATTGTTATCAATCATTGGCTTGTTCCATAAAAGATGGAACTTTTCTTTCGGATTGAAGAAGAAAGATAGCGAATATAACGAAATAGCAATTTATGAATGGATCGTTACGACATAGGACGGAATCGTCGTCTACGATACAAAGGTTAAATGTTTCGGCAATGATTTAGAGGAGGGTGAAACAGAGATATCGATCGATCGACGATGCGTTTATCAAGGACGCACTCGCGAATGACCATCGAGCGCTAGAAACAATTCCATTCGGTGGAGTCGATTGGCATTTAAAGTCATATCGTTATTAAAGATAAGATAATGGTTTGAAAACATTTAAAGAAATTCTCGGTAAGTCTCGAGCTCGGGATTTTTTTTTATTTTCTTCTACTCGATGGAGAACATCTGTGCGGTGCACGCGCAGGGAACGATATGGGCCATCGGGTTCTTTAGCATTTTTATGCGAGCTGCCGCTGACAGTTTATTTTATTATGTCTCGAGGCATCTGACCATCGTCCATCCTACGAGAGAATTCATAAGTCAAGTCCTCGCATATGCGAGATATGCGGTTAAGGTTAAGGAGGGGCACGAGCATGACGATTTCGATTTTTCTCCGTTAACACTCTCGGAAAATAAAGCGTTGGGACCGCCAACTCCTCCTGAATCTCCTCGTTTGGATTTACGAGTGTCGAAGGCGCGCACCTATAACGTCGCTTAGCTATTCCTTTTTTCTCGGTAGCTTCGTAAAATCATCCCCATTATCTTCATCCCCTCCCTCGATCGCGCTATCGCGTATCACCGTTGACTTGCACGCGATTAGCATGACAACGCGTTCCGGGAATAGTAGATAGTTTTCTTACCATCCCTCGTGTCGATCTATGCGTTCGCACATAGACGGACCATGCGAGAGTTACCCCTACGATATATTCGTATGGTAGTTTGCAAGGGGTGAAAGAGGAGTGGATAGAACGGTTCAGGGCTGTCCGGCAATATTTTTTATCTAGTCACGGTCAACTGGCTGATCGGGCCACCCGCCCATTATTAGCGCAGCACACAAACACGCGCCCGACATCGGACGTCCGATCGTCCAAAGAAATCCTTGTGTGCGTCTGGAAGCACGCAAAGCCAACGAGTCGGTGGTCGGCAGCTTATGGTTCTCCTTACTGGGCTCCGAGGCAATAGCGAGACACTGTTCGAAGGGTGGACCGAACCACCCTACATTTTTCTCCTTTCTTCCTTCCTCTCTTCTGTCTCCTACTACTTTGTCCTTCACTCGCCTTCGATACTTTTTCCTTCATCCCAGAGGTTTTATCTTTTTAGTATTATTGCGCGATCGCCGCACTGCCAGGTCATCCCTTGCCTCTGCTATAGCGGGAAGACGGAAAGAAGGGTGTGGGTCGACGGTTTCTCTCACTTTTTCAAAAGGGACAAAGAAAAGAAATACGAAATGTCCAACTTACTCTTCTTATTAGCATAAGCATGTTTCGGCGTTCGCGGTTTATCGTTAGATAAACCCTAAGGATATGTATTTATGGGATTGCCTCTTTTAATCGAGCCACGTCACTCCTTCGATACTCGTTAATCTGCTAAAAATATATTTCCATCGAGAGAGTATGACGTCTCTAGTGTCTCTAACGTCTCTCTCTCTCTCTCTCTCTCTCTCTCTCTCTCTCTTTCTCTCTGTCTGTCTGTCCGTCTGTCTCGTGTATATAAGTTGCTACATATATGTGCCACTGCCATAAAGATAGCGCACCGACATCAGATAGCTCTGGAACGACCGGATAGGTTTGTAGAGGGTGAAAGAGAGAAAGAGAGAGAGGGAGGGGAGAGAGAAAAGAGGGTGTCTTCTCTGGCCCGAATCGCTATGGCATTCTTCCAAAAAATCAAACTCATATGGTACTTTGTGTTTCACTCTACGTTCTCCCCAAAGGATCCATCCCCGCAAACGTCGATCCCCTCTCGAGATCGCGTCTTATATTAACGTCACCACGGTATTTAATTTCTCATTCGATATGCTCGTATTATCGAGAGATCGATCGACGAAGAATTTTCTATTTTTTTTTCGCAACAGCAGGATTGATTTAGTCGCTTCGAGATTCGAAAGAGACAAAAGAGAATAGAAGAAGGAGGTTCGTCTGTCTTATTTTATGGGTGTCGATGATGTCAGAGATTCGGTCCATAAAAGGAAATTTACCGAAGGCTTCAGAGGTTTCTGGACCGAAAAGGAAAAACTCGATACCAAAGACAAAGAGACTTCTCCGTTTTCCTTTTTTATTATTTTCTATCGATTTCGTTTTCAACCTTTTTCATTTCCTTCTTTCCAAGCACTCAACGAGTTTGAGTTTCTTATTTTTTACGCTTTCGGACGCGGAGCAGGAATTCAACGGCGTTCGAATAAGGTTAAGTAGGTGCAGATTGAGTCGAGAACGGAAGCCTCACGGATGCAACGGACGAGGGGTAAGATCGTTTGCCGTTAAGGGTGGAAATGTGGTCGAAGTTACCTAATCGCCGCTGTCTCTTCTTCGTATAACGAACGAACGGACGAACGAACGAACGAACGAACGAACGAACGGACGAACGAGCACCGCAAATCGAAGCCCCATCGCGTGTGCGTGTGCGTGTGCGCGATCGTGTGTTGTCGCAAACGAACGGATAGAGTCCGGACTGTACCAAGCAAGCGGGCTACTTTGCTACCAGTATTATGTCAATAGTGTAGGGTCAGAGATAATTGGATCATACTTGACACGGAGCACCGCGAGCCAACAGCTGATCGTTCGAAAAATCTTCGAGGAAAAATACGAAGGGCCGAAGGGGTTAAAGTATAAGAGAGAAATATCGTTCTCGTCTAGTCGACTCGGGAGTGTTTGATTTATCGCCATTGAAATGGGATAAGAAGAGAATCGTTTAAAATAGCCGAGGTAAAGGGCATTTAAACGGTCCCTGGGTGCGTGCGAGTCGCGTGAAATTTTCAAGGGTGAGACAAGCGGGGAGAACTGCAAAGTGAATCGAATTTTCAAGCGTGTAAGCCCGCCGCGACGTGCTTCCGAGGGTACCCACCCTGGACGGATACGTAACGAGGCGGTCGTGCTGCGCGTTCTACCCTAAAAGCCGTTCCACTAGCCGCCCGTTCTCGTTCTCGAAATAACGGTGTTTATGGCTCGCCGTGGGACATCGACTCGACGATATAGTTCCTATAGCTCGAATAACTTTCATCTTATTTAATAGAAATATCCTATATTCCTCATTATCATTTTTCCAAATAAATACGAAATCGAGAGGTGGTAGAGAAAGAAATATATCTCGGAGGACAGAGAAATGTCTCGTTGGGTTACATTAACGAGGGTAATAAGCTTGTCAACGGCGGAACGGAAGGCCTCGACGCGTCACGTCTCGACGCGTTATTAATGTCGGCCGTCGCGACGCACTACGCAACTGTTGAACGTCAACGTGACCGGTTTCAACGGCGTTGCGTTATGGGAGACGCGAGAACCGCTCGTTATAATCCTGTCATGGGACGCGTGCTGTGCCATGCGACGTGGCTAATAACTCCTTACTCTAACGACATATACACACACACACACACACACACACACACATATATATATATATTATATGCTCCGGCAAATTACCGTTTCTTTTTTTCTTTTCTCTTTCTTTTACTTCTTTTTCTTTTTGCCTTTCTCAAGTCATCGCCGATCGCCGATCGTTATCATCTTTTATCGTTTTCTCCTTTTCTCTAGGATCGTTTTCTCCTTTCTTTCGTAGGAAGAAGTAACGCACGTTGAGTCGACGCAAGTCTATGCCAATATCCGTTGAACATAAATGTTTTACATGCAATAAGGCGTTCGTCCCGCCTGGCCGAAACTGCCCACAGTCCGATTTTATTGCCCGACCGCAGAAGGGGGTGTCCGTCGATGAAAGAGAAAGAGAGACGCAGGCGTACTAACGGAGAAATTCGAGGTGCAAAAAAAGGCGCGTAAGAATTTTACGAACTCGACAGAAGGGATGAAAAAATTCGCATTTCGAGGAGGAAAAAATACGTGGATGTATAAACATATATCTCGCGAATAGTCAAGACCGCGATCGTTTCCGGCTTGTAAGTTGCGAAATTCCAATTGAAAAGTTGCAAAATAATCCATCGGGATAAGTCCTAATTAATTCTCTCTCTCTCTCTCGTGGTAAACTTTCTCAACGGCGTTCTTCAGGATCATTAATCTTCGTAAAAAACGTCCCATAACTTTTGTCCGCTGGCCTGGGTGTAGCATAAATCAGTGAGCTTCTGTATAAAAAAAAAAAAAAAAAAAAGAAAAGAAAAAAGAAGAAGAAGAAAAAGAGAATCAAAGATCCAAAGTTTCGAGGAACGAAAGGAGCCGTCCAGGTTAGGCAACTTGTAGAATGCGAAAACGTCGTGGCGCCGGATGGGCGACATATGCATAAGATGCACACATGCATGCATACATACGGTATATAAAGAATCTAGTATGTATCAAGTAGGATTTATGGGGTTGAATTTATTGAAACGGCTAGGCCGATTTCACCTTCGCCGAGAAATCCCATTCCCTTGTCGCTCGACGTTCACCCCAAAATTCGATTCGTAGTATAAGTTTCGCGTATAATGACACACGCGCGCATATAAGATTTAAGAAAAGCCGTATACGAGTTGGACAGTGGACGCGCTAAATCTTTGATATTCTATTTAATATGAGGGCTTTGCCGGAAAATACGGACACCAACCAAGTTATAAATCAAAGGAAAGATATTGGCCGTTTTTGTCGTCGACGATGGCGATGGTGCCCCGGCGAAACTCTCTCCTCGAGACCTACTCCATAATTGTTTTTACGGATTATAAATTTCGCTTTTTTACTTCCCTCGAAGCCGATCCTTCCTCAGCCCCTTCCACAGCCCTTTTGTCTCCACCTGAAATTTTCTTTCCTTTCTCCTCCGGTCGCGCATCGACTATCTCGGCCGACTCCTCGTTCTCGTCTTCGAGAAATTCTTTCTAAATCATTTCTATACGTAAGAAGATCGATCCGTGTCTAATCCGTGAAATATTATTTTTTCCTCAACGAATCTAGATATTATCCTAGTTGAAACTCTTTTCAAAGTAGTTTACTTTTTTATCGCAAATCTCCTTTTGACTTAGTAATAATTTTCACGGAATTACTACTGAGCTAAACTCAAGGAATGATAAGAAACGAAAAAAAAGAAAAGAAAAAGAAAAAAAAAACAAAAAAGAAAAGGAAAAGAGAAAAATAAAAAGAAAGATAAAAAGCGACCGTCTAATCGACTATCGTTGCATACCAAACAGCCATATTTATAATATTAGCGAGAGGAGAGGTAATATTTATGGGAGATTTGTAGGAGAATCTCTGACATTCCCCCTTTTTGCGTTTCCCGACGTGGGAGACGCGGCGTCGTTTAGAAGAGAGTTCACGGGGGTTAAGAAGCGATTTTGGGGTCGAGTTAATTAATATCGTACCACCGACAAATCCCCACCACCACCCCATCTTTCTCGCTCGTTCCCGTGCGAGCTAACTACGACTAAAGCCTCCATTAATTCACATCAACGTCTTCCTATAGTACGAGCTGGGTGACTTGCATCCTTGTTGCAGAATCGAGATAAGTCGATGGGTACTCTCGAAAGAGGATACCACCACTTACGTCACGTTCCTTCCTATAACTTTCCTAGGATAAGGTTATCGATATATAAACACGTGTACGTGTGCGTCTTAGTGTGTGTTTGTGTGTATTAAGTTTTCTTCGAACAATGATTATCTTCCAGAGAACAATATCATTTTCGAGAGTCGAATCGATCGGTGTATACTCGAGTGTAGTTCGAAGAGCGAGAAAAACAGGAAAACGTATGTACGATAATCCTCGTACTAGAACTAAAAGGGAAGGAAAATCGGATTGGCACGTTACGGGGGGAGAGAGAGAAAGAGGATCGCGATAGAAGGATCCCTCGTGTATAAAGGACGAGTCTAACTGTTCTGAAACAAGGACAAAGTGTCCACTATCTTGAAAAGTTCGGCAAGTATAGAGAAAGAGGAGGGAGTGAAATCGTTCGACGGGACACTCGTCTTTGGAAATAAAAATAATCGTAACGGTGATCGCCGATCACATGTCACTAAGAAATTGTCTCGATATCGTTTCAAAATTCCATTCTACAATAAGTAATAATAATGGCAAAATAATAATGATAATGATAATAATGATAATAATAATAATAATAATAATAATAATAATAATAATAATAGTAAAAATAATAATGGCAAAAAATTATTTGCACAATCGATGCGATCGAACGAATAGCCGCGCCTCCATTAAAACGCGTTCTTATTTTAACTCAGAGAGGAGTCACTGGAGCATGTACTATGAAATAACAAATAAATATATATAAAGGATAAACTCCGGCCAATAGTATAGTAGAATAGTAGTAGGTAGGGTATATTACGTAGAGTTTATATATAGTGCAGTGCTCGCTTCTCAGAAGACGAAAGCAAAAGAGATGGCGACGGTGCTTTTTGCGATAGCCGATGTACGCCGCGCCGTTCTGCACGCTGATAACCAAGCGAGCCTCTCGTCACGCACGCGTCTCGTGTGACCCACAAGGAACCTACGAGGGAAAAGAAAAGAAAGAAGGAAAAAAAAGTAATCCCTCGAGCAAAAGTCGAGAAAAAATCTTAAAAATTCTATGCCAGTTTATTCGCAATGTTGCTACCACAAATTTCAGAAAAGATTTCACCGAAGTGGAATATATTATATAACGATGGATCTTACGAGCGTCTAAAAGGGAAAATAAGGGAATAAAGGGATTACACGTACGTACTACGTATGATTGGTATCGCTAATAAATTCCGAAAGAGAGAATAGAAAAGGAGAGTTAAGGTACGGTAAGGTAAGGTAAGGTAAAGTAAGGTAAGGAAGGAAAGTAAAGGAAAGGAAACTATGTTGACATCGGCTATCCCGTGTCCTTTCTCGTGAAAATCCAGTACGTGCGGGTGGATCTTTCCCGTTGGTTAAGCCGATCATTGTCGCTGTAACAAGCCGGCTATTGACAGGTCTCGTTCTCTCTCCTACGACGTTCGCATACGTGTGTGGCGTACGTTGCTTCCTAGAAATCCGAGAGACGAGTGCTTAAGACCTTTCGTTCGTGTATGTATTGGTGCAAGGAAAAAGGGACAAACCACGGTTTGACCACCGTCTGTGGTGGTGTTACGGTGTTACTACGGGTTCCACATACTAATGGGGCATTACCTTAACACCCTCTATCCCGACTCTCGTTCAGTTAGTTACTCCTCGGGGATGTGAAAGAAAGAAAGGACCCTCCTGACACTCCTCCTCCTCCTCCCTCTCTCTCTCTCTCTCTCTCTCACTCTCCACCCACCCCCACCCTTTCTCTCTATCCTCTCTTTCGTCCAGCTTGATACATCCAACTCTCTTGCACCCTCATTCGGTCATTCGGTTCCTTTAGCTTTTAACTCGCTCGAGCTTTTGATCGATCGTTTCCGACGACGCTCGCACGTTACCGACGTAAATCGTTATCGACGTTCGCTCTACTTTTCTAAACTCAAATCCTTCCATCGAAGAAGTCGACAATGTTAGTCAATTTGACGCGCACTTCTAACCCCCGAGATATCGAGTTTTTATGCCCTCCACCGAGAGAGCACCTTCTACTTCTTTTCCATTTTAATACCTCCAGACCGTTTTCCTTTCTTTATCTTTCTCCAACTGATTATTTCAGATGCATATACAGAGACCCGTGACAGCGTTTTCGCGCTATCTCGAATCTGAGAGACAATGCAAAACGATATATCTATCTAAGTTTGGATGTGGGTGTATGTAAGTAAGTACGTCTACGTATACAAACTCGTTTTCGTTCTTCTCTTCTTGATAAATTTCGGCATAAATCCCGAAGAAAGTCGCTCTCGAGAACGTACGATCGTTCGATATACAATAGGAAAACTACTGCTCGAAGGAACGTAAATTCTATTCGATGGAAAAGGCGAGAAAAGTGTGGATCTGAGAGGAGCATCGCGAGTCGTGTATTCGAGCCGTTGTGGATTCGAGGCCGGAAACAATACTCGTCGAGCGATTTGCGGCTGCGATAGATGGGCAAGAGTAGGGCTACGCTGATGGAGGGTGGCTCGGGAGGTGGAAGATGGTGAAGAGGTCTGCATGAATTTCAATCGACATCTTATCTGGTACACGAGCGAGCTTAGAGTGCCGCTGGATCGTGATCAAGTGGACCTCCATGGCGAGGACAATAAAACGTTGCACGCTGCCGGCAAGAACGACAATACGCTATCGGAACCGTTGAGAGAAGCGAGTATTGCTCTTTTGTCCGCGACGCTACACCTGCCGCTCACATATATATATCTCTCTCTCTCTCTCTCTCTCTATGTGTGCGTGCGTGTATATTTATGTACGTAAGATACCTTTCTTCACGCGGAAAACTTGTAACTGATTATTATAAGCGAGATGATTCTTGGCGTCATCGAAATTAAGAGATCGCATATTTTTACAAGGGATGATAAAAGAGGGAAGCGGCCGTACTAACCTAGAAAAGGGTGGAAAAATGAAAAGAGGATCCCAAATAGGAGGGGGCTAAAGTTTCTACGTTGTCTGGCCTTTATTCCAACGAGGTTCAGCCGTTTACTTTCTGGAACGTCGAAGATCGTGAGTTAGTGACTGCTCGGATACGAAAAGACCGTTGCCATATTAAATCCATACTGGGACTATCCTACGACTTTAAGGCCTCCCACACACGACCCTTCACCTAGAGATACGTCAACCCCTTAACAACTATCCCCCTCAAAGACAGTTATATGATTCGTGCCGGAGGTGGGATCGAAAGCGATAGGATTTACTGCCACGGACATATTTCAGTTTCACCGTTCGGATATTCGGCTAAAGTTTCTTCCTCCCATTGAGATTCTTTTCTTTCGTTTCTCTTTTACTTCTTCCTTCGGAGAGTACCATTCACGAATCCTACCATTAACGACGAGTCTAGGATTAGCTTTGACGATAGAAGATATTATGAAAAATAATTTTTTCGTCGTTGAAAATCCTTGTTAAAACGTTTAACGTTTGTCGTTAACGATACGCGCAAAGATTTGCTCGTACGTAAACCGATTGGATTGAAACGTATTAGGTATATCTAGTCGCTCTTGCGGAAAATCATCGGGGAAAGCAATTAGGTAATGCACCTTTGGGAACGGGGTCTCGAGCCAAAAGGAAAACATTCCGAGACAAACGAGCTTCGATAAGAAATCTTCTCGAATGCTCCTTTAGATCGATTACCATCGGAACATTATCGTTTTTCTCCTTTTCGTTGAAATTAAGAAAGCAACGTGAACTTTACGAGAACCATCTCGATCTTTCTCACCTTTCGAAAGCGATCTCGCTTTAACGCATTAAAGTCCCCGAACGATGGATCGTTCTTCGCAGGCGCGATCGATCATCGAAGGACGAAGAAGACGCTTGAAAGACGATGGAAAAGAAGTGGGAGGAGGCTATAAATGGAGGAAAGTGGATCGAATCGGCAGCTAAATTGGACGACGATTGTTCGGCTCTTGGAAGGACCAACGAAGGCCACTAATCAGGAGCTCGCGCTCGGCCCTCTCTTCGTTGAAACGAGTTTGGTCCTTGGAGCAGCGTTTTGGCCACATCTCTCTCCCTCGCTCGCTCGCTCGCTCTCTCTCTCTCTCCTCTCTCTCTTCGAAAGCTCGCACGGAGCCGTGAAAGTCAGAACTGGCGCTAACTCGAGTCCGTTAACGGGCAATCAGATCGCCTCTGTTGGGACAACACGGAGTGGTCCTACCCTTCGTTTCGATCTCTTCTTCTTCTTCCTCCTCTTCCCTGACACCCCCCCCCCTTCTTCGCCTCTTCTTCCTCTCGGCTTCCCCGCCTCGGAAGCCAGCGCTTGTATAGCTTATTTATCGAAGAACTTTCCGTGGGGTTAAACGGCAGTAAATCCTTTCCACCCTTCTTCTTCTTCTTCTTCTTCTGCTCGTCAACTGAGAGGAGAGGACTACAACTACTTAATTGGCCAAACTCTCGATGGTATGCCCTATTGATGGGATAACGATGATTTCTTGATATCCCTGATCCAATCGATCGTTGTCATTCTTGCGTACAAATTTGTGCGTTTAGAATTTTGGATGAAATTGTCCGAACGATCTCGAGCTAATTTTTCTGTGAACCGGCTCAAAGGAGATTATCGTGCATCTATAAAACTAGGCGATATAACCGAGAGAAAGGGGATGGTTCGAAAATGGTATGATACGTAGGGTCTAACTGCATCGAAATTCGCCGGGGGAAATTCCTTCTCTCTCTTCTCTTCTTTTTTGCTCTTTTTCTTTCTTCTTTTATTTTTTTTTTTTTTTGCTTCCTTGAGTCATTTACACCGAAAGATCTCACCGTCCGAGCCCTCTTTCATCCCAAAGCCACACGTGTCCATACGGTTCGGTCAGACCAATTCGATACAACCGACCGACACGGAGAACGAAGGACTTGTACGTTTCTTTGCCTAATATGAAAAGAGACCGTGCTACTTTTGGCATTCTTATCGGGACGACCGATCGAAAAGTTTTCTTACGAGAGCGATGTCAAAAGTTACGCTTGGAATGGCGCTTATCTCGTAACGATTAGTTTCTCCTACTGGTTGTTTGAAAAAGTCGAAACGTAAATCAGCGTTTAGCACTTCGTTTCGACGATGTATTAACGATAACGACGAATATTCTGTAAATAAGGAGATTGAAAGGAAGGGAAGCTATATATTTCGTTATTTCCGATATCGTTGGATTACGACCCAAGTACTCGCGATACCTTTCGCGATGAAAATTAATAGAAGTAGCCGAATTAAAATTCTACGATGTATTATAAGCCTAAGAGCTTATTTTCGTCGGAAGAAGAAAAGGAGCTGCGAATTATTAACTCGATATCTCAGGACTCGCTTCCTCTTGAGGGGAGAAAAAAGAACAAAAAAAAAAAAAAAGAAAAGAAAAGAAAAATATGGCCAAGAGAACACAGAGAAAAGGGAAAAAGGTCGATCAAACGAGAGTACCAAATGGGCTATGTGCGATTCTTTAGAAATCTAATTGAGCGCGGAGATAATACCGTCGATTTCTACCCGGGTAATAACCTTCCCATGGCCAGCGATTTCTTTAATGGTCGAACTAATCGCTGCTGGTACCTCGACCAGGCTCGAATCTTTTTCCAGTTTCTTCGTTTCTTCTTCGATCCTTCCTTCTTCTGTCGCTATTTTTCTCCTCAAATTCTTCTAATCCACGATCATCGTGCGCGTACGTGAAAGAAACATTTCCTTCACCTCGAATATTCAACGTCCCTCGAGTACGTAATCTATATGATAGACGTGTGTAATAGATACAAAAGATGTGACTCATTGTCGGAGTAAAAAATTGACGGAGAAATCACGAGAAAAGTGGGTGCGCGATCGTCGAGGATTCGTTCAACGTCTCTTTTTCTTTTTTTTTTTGTTTTTCTACATGTCCTGAGAGAGCGAGCCATGTAACGCGCTCGAGTCGACAGCGTTTCGACGACGACAGCGCTTCGTCGAAACGCAGAGCACTCACAGAGCCCCTGAGAGAGTCGTTACCAAGTCCGTCCGTCCTTCCTTCTCTTTTTACGAATCCCCTTTTTACGAATGCACGGGGTGCAACAGCAAGACGATGCAACCCATCGTATCCAGATCCCTAAGTGACCTTACCAGTGAGCGAGCCAACCTCTTTTTCCTCGATCGTTTCGAATTCGAGCCGCGCGGTGTAACGCCTAACTTACCAACGGCAGAATTTACGATCCTGAGAGACTATAAACAATGGGCGGGGGGAGGGGGAGGGGAAGGAGAGGGGTGAACGCCCGGTTATCATGTCGCGCGGAGAGAAAGAGGGTGGATCGGATAAGGTACCTTTTCGAAAGATAGAGAAGGAGAATCGGCGCGTGGATGTCGATCGAACGAGTATTAGAAATCACTCGATTCCAGATTAATTCACGTTCTACATTATCTATAATATACAATTGCTTCGTTGTCGAAGAGAGAGAGAGAGAGAGAGAGAGAGAGAGAGAGAGAGAGAGAGAGAGAGAGAGAGAGAGGGAGCTTCTTTTATCGGTGATACGAGAAGAAAGACGAAAAGAGAGAAAGCAAAAAGAGACACGCTCGATCGCCGTTGGATATATAAGTATTCCCGAAGGCGAGGGGCAATTTGTCCCGGTCATTTGGCGAGTCCACGGGGACTCCCTGACTGTAATCCAATCACTAGCCACGCTCCTTTCTTCTCCTTCTCTATTTCTCTCTTTCTCGGTACTTTCGCCTCTATAGGCGAAAAGCGTCTATACGTCCTCTATACCGTCTGACACGGTATCCTCCCTCTCGCGTCGAGCCCCAAGAGTCGAGCTCTCCATCCGAGTTCCTCGTAGCCGTTACTCGAGTGCAATCTTCTGACCGAGAGAGACACGTTCTCGGCTACGCACCCACTTTTTATCTCCTTTCGCGCAAAAATACACGATCAGACGTAGGTGGTACGTAGGATATAGTTTTGTCTAGCTGCCTCGGCAACTAGAAGAAAATCGCACGTGAATTCGAAAAGAGTATGCGTGAAATTCCAAGGAAGATCGTGCCCGGGGGCGAGAATAGCATACGTGATCTCGATCCGGAGAGGGGTCTTTGCGGATAAATTAGCCTTGTTGCCGAACGGGGGTGACGCGGTCCCTTTTATTCTCAAGCGCGAAAGAAGAAAAGAGAAAAAAAAAGTTATATATCCGCATACGTATGTATCCAACGTACGTATACATGGGTTCTTTAAACTGACCCGAGCATCGACTCGACGGCCTTCTACGAACGTCGTGGATTCGTACGAATTGTTCCTTGACGTGCCTCTAGCACAGAATTTTACCTTTTCCTTGTTAACCTAAGAGAGAGTAATAAGCGTTTCCCTCTTATACTCTCGTGCGCGAGCGTCACGAGAGAAGTGTAGAGAAAAGAAAAAAAGAGCCGAGAGAAAATGTATTCCTTTGCTCGGTCGCTCGCTAAGGGGTGCTTTTCGCGTAATGTTTTTTCTTTCTTCCTTTCCTCTCCTCCTCCTCCTCCTTTCCCTTTATTTCTAACGTTTCTTTTCTTTCCTTTGCGCGCTACCTTTACCTCCCCCTCCGCCCATCCCCCGTTCTTTAGAGTTCCTCCCTTTCAGGCCTTTTTTTTTTAATCCTCGCTAAAAAGAAAATTCCACTCGGCTTCCTTTCCTCGGTGAAACGAAATCGCGTCCCGTTCGATATACGTTCTTCGTTAAGCGTTGGTTCCGGTGCGCGGATAACAACGGTACAGGGCCGAGCGGATTACCGCAGCAATTACCGCGACGTGATTTAGGGCCTACCCTACGTTATAGAGCGGAACGCTTTTGATTTACGCCGCGCCGCGCCGCGTCCCGCCCTGAAATTAATTTCAATTCGGTAATGTATGAATAACTCGCACGACATTGGAGTAGTACGACGTGGCCTCGAGGATTTCGATGCGCGAGAATATCTATGAAAATCCATCGATTTATCGAGTGCACTATTACCTATAGGAAAAAGGATTTGACGGGATCCAACCGTTCGAAATCTATGTACAGCTCAAAGGGCCGAAACTCTTCAAAGGACGAAAGGATATCTCGTGTTCCAAAGTGGAACAGCTTCTCGAGGAAAGGGGTGGTGATATTCAAATCCCCTATATCTCTCCAAGAGATATTCGAGAAGCGGCTGCTATCTCTCTTGGTAATCTTCGTATCGAGATATTCGAGGATGGTCATCGCAAGAGGCAGGAGTTTTCAATCGTCCAATATCCAGAAATTAATTTCAATCTTCTGGTACGCATAGGTACCCAACTGGTAAGACGCTTTCTAACACGCTTCGACGATCACGAATATGCCTCCTAAGATTGAGCCGATCCGATATCCTTGAGACAGAGCAAAGCTCCTTCCAACTTTCCGACTATCTCGTACGCGTGTATAGGTTGCGTCTTCGTGCAAGGGACACTCTCCTAGAGGAGGACGAAGAAAGGATGGTCGAATCCGTAACGAGATTTTCTCCATGTCCGCGAACGCTTTAAGCTCGGATCACGTTCGATCGTTTAGCCCACCCATTCCTCTCTCTCTCTCTCTCTCTCTCTCTCTCTCTCTCTTATGCGAGATCGAAGATAAACGAATGGATCGCGCGTGCAACGAGAAAGCTAACCGATACGCTCTCTCTCTCTCTCTCTCTCGCTTCTCTACTCGCTATGATTTATTTCGGCGCGAAGCACCCACCAGAAATATCAGATACCCCTAATGAATTTCTGCGAGCGTGTGTGCGCTCGCGCGTTCTCTTCGTCCACTAGGAGGAAGAGAAGAAAGAAATACTAGGGTAGCTAGATTTCTCCTCTTTTTTTCAGAAGCTTTTAGTAATTAATCTGAAAGAGGTTCGTTCGCATTTTTATCTTTCTTTGTCTTTTAAATTTGTCTCTGAAATTGTCTCTAAATTTGTAACGTATCCAAGTCGAAAGAGAAAAAACAAAAAGAAAACGAAAAGAAAGGGATACGATAAGAGAATATTTCTCGTAGATCCTTTAGAAATTTGGATAATATCGTTCGAAATGTTCGAAAATGTTTGATCGCGAACGTCTTCCTCCAGTTATACGCGAGCGATTGCGGCTGTCGTTCGAAACGGATAATAAAATGAATTCGCGCTGCGAGAGAATCGCAGCGTCTACTAGATAAACGTGGATACGTTCTACGTCTAACGTCTTTTCCGCGAGATAAATGGCACGTGGCTCGCATGAGATCGAAAAGGAGAACCACGAGTGGAATATTCGACGGCGAATTTGGGCGAAATTAGGCGTGAAATGCGCCGTGTGCTTCGAATATTTTTGAACAACACTCGCGAGCGTATTTCCGTCTATAACTCGGCGTACGCGTTTGCGTGCGGCACTTACACATACCGCTACATATCCTTTGCGAATGATCCATCGAGACGATTTTCGTATTCCTCCTGTGTTACTCCTGCCAAATTCACTCTAGCTACGTTCTTTCTTTGCCCATTCTCTTTTCTCGATAAAAGGATCACATATGCGTATGCACATATATATACACACACATTTCTTTTCTTGTCTTTTTTTTTTCTTTTCGTGCTCGTTAACGTTCCCCGAGTTGGACAACGTAACCAACTCCTCGAGAAAGAAAAAACGATGCGAATAGATGAGATAAAAATATGAATCCTCGTCCTTTCGTAAAAGTAACAAAAGAAGAAATGGACAAATCGAAGGAATGGCATTTCTACGTCGACGACGACGACGACGACGTAGAACTCGAATGAGATTTAAATAATCATATATATCGAACGAAGCAATAAATCGAGTCGCGTCCAGCGGCCCTTACCCGGCATCGCCACCCCTAACTACTGCCATCTATGGCAATGGGGTGGACCAAGTGATATATGTCTTTCCTATAACGTCCAGAATCAAAACAGGCAGTTCTTTTCCCCTTAGCCGAATAGAACGTTGTTCTACGGTTCCTACTATGTCCTTTGGATTCTGCAGTAGACACGAGTAGCTATCTCGAAGGATGTTGCTTGCATTAATTACAGTTAACTTATAGGAACGAGGAAAAAGGGGATGGTCAAAGGACTATTCCCGATATCATAATTCTGATTCTTCGTGG
This sequence comes from Vespa crabro, assembly GCF_910589235.1. Taxonomy (NCBI): domain Eukaryota; kingdom Metazoa; phylum Arthropoda; class Insecta; order Hymenoptera; family Vespidae; genus Vespa; species Vespa crabro. Next base: position 6,537,538 of record NC_060966.1, read on the forward strand.
CTCTCTAATGTTTCCCATGTTCCTTTCGAAATTTATCAGAGAATAAGTATTTCTACCATCTAATGTCGTAATAAATAACAAAACTACCGGTTACTTACGCTCTAGTATTGCGTACTTATTGTTAACGAGAGGAATAAAGAGAGAATGATAGTTTCCCAGTTTAGAAAGCCTAGTAGTAGCACATTATCATAATTCCAAAAGAGTCAACGTGCTGTATCTGCCCAGGAACGAGATTCTGCTGCAGAGGAGATTACACCACGCCTGGACGTTGCCCACTTGACCGGTATTATAGATGTAATATCGTAAACAACGTTTCTCTCAGCTTGCACGAGACCAAGAGAGGTACAGAGAGGGCGTTTATATCTGCACAAGTCACGAGCTCTCTCTCTCGTCTCCCTGTTTTAAAGGAAAGAGGGGTGAGGGTGTGTGTGTGTGTGGGGGGGGGGGGGAGAGAGAGAGAGAGAGAGAGAATGGGATGGAGATAGTAGAGGGAGATGAGTCGACTTTTCTCTCTCGTTCTCGCTCTCTATCCTCTATCTCCGCTTACATCTTCGTATGGAACCCTTTACAAGCGTAAGCGGTGTTTACCGTTGAATATTCATTTCTTCGATCCCGACGCGGTTCGTGAACACGCTCTCTCTCTCTCTCTCTCTCTCCCTCTCTCTCCTCCTTTCTGTATGTCCACACATTAACCAGATTCAGGCTGACCATACGTTTGCCGTGACTACTTTCTTCTTTTTAACGTACCTCCGTAGCAAGCAAACACGAACGCCGATATTCACAAGTCGCACGATTGTTAAAGCAGAGTCTAAAGCGATAGATCGGAACGATTCTTTCGTCCTTCCATTCACTTCATTTTTTGTGTGCTTTCTTTTTTTCTCTTCTTCGTTCAGAGTTACATCGGAAAAACAGAAAGAAATATCGAAAAACTCCAACCCTCTCACCATTTCTTCCTCTACCCCAATCACTATAAACACAAGCAGATCAGAATAGCGAAACTATCGTAGGGACGATAAAAGCGTGCACGGGTCCATCCTCTCCGTGGGAGTAAAGTTTCGATTCGGCTCGCGTCACTGGCCCAGCTTAAATGTTACGATTAAAAGCATCGGAGGACCGCCCAGACCGTGTTTCGAATTCAAGGTTGCGAGTTGCGAAGTTTCGAGCAAGGAAGAAAGAAAGGAAAGAAGAAAAGACTCCATTTTGCGAAAGATATTTTCTTTCCTTCTCTTTTCCTTTGTCGTTCTGTTGTCGAATCGAAAAAAAAGGATAGAAACGATATCAGGAGGATGGGTTTACGTTTATCGTAAACAACGCCGTAGACAAGGCCCAGCGATCAGGAGGAAAACGATTTCGATGAACTCGCTTGAAGGTATTCGTACCTACTCGTGATACCTACGCTCTGATACGTTCTCGTAAATATCGCCCTAACGAGGGATTCCAAAGTTTCCTCTCTCATTCTTCCCAGCAAAGCTGCTTCATTGCTGCTTCCTCTCTCTCTCTCTCTCTCTCTCTCTCTCTCTCTCTCTCTCTGTCTATTACTCGAGTTGTGTGGATGATAAGCTTCGATCGTTCTCTTCTTATACAACAACGATGAAAAATAATTGCAACTTTCAAGTTCGCGACGAGTGAATTTTTGTGCGGAATATTTTGTCGTGTCACGGAAAGTATCGGTGCCGATCGAAGATGCTAGGAGGCAGGACACGAGGACGATCACTCAGAGCCCCTTCGATTAGGTATACCTCAACGATAAAACCTCCTTTGCGTGGATTAGTTCGCTCAATCAGGAAATATACTCGGAGCCCCCATAAAATCTCTCCCCGCTTGCAAACCCCTATATGCTCCGTATGTACTTCCCTTCTACTATGTGCTTCCCTTCTTTTACGAATCGACGTACGGCGACGTGCACATGCCAAAGGATAAGACGAGTCTTCCAAAAGGAAAGAGCCTCGTGGAAGAAGAGGAGGAAAAGAAAGAGAAAAGGAAGAAAGAAAAAAAGGAGAATGACGGCTTACCAAGTAGACCTAAAATTCCAGAAAAAGATTGTACGACCGAAACGTCGTATAAGCAACTTCGGAACCAATGATAATAGAATTCTATTCCGATTGTCAGCTTCTTAAAAGTTATCCTTTTTAAGAAAACAAAATAATAATAATAATAATAATAATAATAACGGATAACAATGATCTAAGGGTTGTATCAAACGAATGTCGTATGCGAAAAGGAATTTTCGCGATCGCGTTCGAACCGACGAGAGAGCTTGGATCCGTTTTCCTTTGAGAACGGATGTATTTTAAAGTCCGTCGACTCAATGTGCCGCGAAATACGTCGTCCCCATAATGCAATCTCTCCCTCCTAAATACAGATCCTATATAGACGAATACTATCCTTATAACCTCCTATTTATAATATCCATCTTTTCCTTGAGAACCCGTGAAACGTGCTAGTTTTAAACAATTCCATCGGAGGCGCGAACCCCTCGGCTAGACTTTTTCCGAAAGTTTGACAAATTGCCACGCGTTCTCCCGATTCCGATGATAAGAGAGCGCTTTCGTTTCGAAATCCTGACAAGGTATAATAAATAAAAAACAAGGATGAATATGGAAAAAGAGGACACGAACGTAGAAACGCCTGGAAAGGCCGAAACGGAGAAGGTTTAACGAGCGTGCGCTCTAAACCAACCGTGCCGTAGAAGTCAATTCGATAGCAGTTAACGAATTGTTGGGGATGAATAGAAGGGGTTTGCGGTTAGCACGAGGGGCTGACAGGGTGAACGCATAATACATTGTTACCCCATCCACCAAGTCCGACCCAGCGATCAGTAATTTTCCCTATACGAGAAGGCTGGATGAACTATCTCATAATTAAAATTACCCCACTATACTTGCGTTTAAAGACCGAACTCCCTGAGACAACTCCTCGCAGTTATTCCTTCACTTTTGCGACTAGTAGTTTAAACCTAGATTTCTCTTAGATCAACGCCTAGTCCCTTAGTTCTTAAGCGATATACGATCGATATCATTTCATATTATTGGAAGCGATTTAGAGTCGATTCGAATTTCTCTCCATTAATTTCCTTCTTCTTCTTCTTCTTCATCCTTTCCCCGCAGCTCAAAGTCGAAGCGTCGCTTCGTTCAAGTGTCTCCGAGAATCGTTAGGGTGGCTGATATCAAATACCAGTTTTCGCCCCTTTCCCATCCCCGGCCCCGATTTAAAACGTCGCACGCGGCCACCCTCTCGTCGCGTAACGAAAGTTCCTCGGCTCGTTGAATTCGTGCCGCCGCGATATCGCCCTAATATTGGATTATATCGATATCGTTTACACGGGGGCAGAGAGAGAGAGAGAGAGAGAGAGAGAGAGAGAGAGAAGGAACGCTACATTACCTGTTACTACGTCTATCTCAATCGCAGCGTATCGATCCACGCCAGCGATCGCAATCCGAGTTACGTTTATCCTCCGTCCGGAAGAGAAAACGATCGTTTTAAGGTGCGATACGTGACGGTATTCTCTAGCTACGGATTCGCGAGCTGCATTAGCATCGGAGCCCTTTAATAGTCAGGGTAATGACGTGTGCTCGAGCACACGGTTCACGGTGTTTAACACTTTATCTATCTCCTCAAAGTTATTAATGACACTCGCTGAGTCAGACACGGTAGAGCGGTGAGAAGCGGCATCTTCAAAGTTTAATATCCGAACAACCGAGTCACTCGGCCGAGAGACAGTACTCGAGTGAACGATAGACAGAGAGAAAGGGAATCTACGAAACGGCTGCAGAGTATCCTACGTTTCGACTTTCAATATCTGGGCTGTCTTCCTGGCGTCGCGGTCGGATCGAGAGAGCATTTAATTTCGAAGGATCGGAGGACCAGAACGACGAGTGGCCAAATATTCCATTTGGACGTATCCATAACTATATATATATATATATATATATACACATGCGAGCACTTTCGAGTCAAGAGAGATGCGTGTGCCTTCTTTTCATCCCGATCTATTCTCCTTCGCTATGTCTTATCAGGGGGATCCCATAAAGTAATCATAATTTTCATTTCAATCGGCAAAAGCAAGAATATTAATAGAAAGGGAATTATCGTGGTATCTAATGCCAAGGTCGCCAGAAGGAAGGCTCTCTCTAGGTTTGCGTACTACACTTTTATACGACACACACGTACTATTTCGCCCGATCGATGCCCTTACCATTTGCATATCGAATGTAATCGGTTAGGTTGGATTTATCGCGTCGACGAGCAGAATCGATGAAAAACATTGAATGAATATTTTATAGTCGTACGAGGTGGCCGTCGCAGACGCACGACATTCCGCTTTAAGTGCCGCTCAGTTAACGTCTACGCGTTTTCCATTAACAAGAGGAAAGGGAATAAAGTTTTTAATCAACCGAAGAGAAGACAACAAAAAAAAGAAAGGAAATTGTCTGCATTTGGAATATGAGAAGATTGCAAAGGAAAAATGGCACAAGGGATTCTTCCGGGTCAAAGAAAATATCCTGGAACGTTTTTAAGAATCAAGCTCGAGAATTTTGTCTCGCGACAGGACTCCATGGGTACAAGTACGTCGCACAATCTCAACGTTCGAAAATCGAACGGTACGACACTCTCTTTAATTAACAATTTACCAAACACTATACTACCATTAATCGTCATTCCATATTCGATCGATTCTTTCCTTTTATTACATCTCATCGAGCACATATAAAATAATATTAGTTAGTTGTACGAACGATGGAAAAGTTGTTCCTTTAGAACAATTTGGGCGATCATCTTGCTCGGCTCCTTGTGCTGTGCGATCGTCCTTATGAAGATCGCTTGGAATTACTATGCTTCCCATCCAACGCTCACGGTGATAGAGACGACTCATCGAGGTATATGGAATTATCCGTTTCCCGCCGTAACGATTTGCAATATCAATCGAATATCTCTCAATCTGACGAGAGGCTTGGTCGACATGTTGTGAGTAGATAATAAGGATAGCGCACGTACGACGTATTTTACGTATTTATTTAATTTATCTTGTCTCGTCGCATCTTATACCACTGTTACCGATCGTCGTATATACCCTGCTTCTCGGCTTCCTAGGTCATACCCGTCGAATATGTCCAAGGAGTTTCTCGTACAAGAATTTCGACTACTTTTAGAATTGCTCGATCCTGGTGTGTTCGAGCACGACGTCACGGAAAACCTTACTCGTTTGCAAGATATTATTGACGATAATGGGCTAACGATAAGGGAGGTAATGGAAAAGGTAAAACGATGAGAGAGAGAGAGAGAGGTAAGAACGGGAAAAAAAGAAAAATAATCAAATTTTCAAGGTTACAAAGAACTGCAGCGATCTCCTAATATCGTGCAAGTGGAACGACGTGTCATTTGAGTGCGACGAATTTTTTAATCGGATATTAACCAGGGACGGTATCTGTTGCAGCTTCAATTACGTTTCGCCGTGCGACGTCGAAAATTCGATCGAGTATGAAAATGGTCGAGTCGATATCTCGAGGGATCTCTCGATCCAAAGAAGAACGCATCAATCGCTTAATATATAATATCCTTTTTTGTTCAAGCTCGAAGCCGAGAAAAATACAAGCGTGTGGATATCAAACTGGTCTAACGGTAAAGGTGAATCCTGATCCAGAGGATTATTTTGCGACCATTCTCGGGTCTTACGGCGTCAAGGTAAATCTCAAAACGAACTAAAACGTTCCGTTACGATCAAACGTGATTATTTATCAAAAAGGTCTTGGTACATTATCCGTACGATTATCCGGATCACAACGCGAACGACAAGCTGATCGATTTGAACAAGCAAGCGTTCCTTAGCGTCTCGCCCGAAGAAACTTACGCGACGTTGGACGTTAAGGATCTCGCAATTTCAACGAGAAATTGCGTTTTTAGCGACGAAGGAGATAAGATCCTAAAGTATGAGAACGTTTACTACAGAAGATTAACGTCCGTAAGATATTCTTACATAAATTGCATGGCGGAATGCCGTGCCAATACCATTAGGAATAAGTGCGATTGCATCCCATATTATTTTCCATCAAGCGGTCAGTATATCGACGACAGCATGTCTTCGATTGCAAGAAAATATCTTTTTCTTATACCATAATACTACTTGAACGTTTCAGAGGCCAGAGTCTGTAATTTGAAGGACGTTAAATGCTTGTCGATATACAGATGTAGGTATAATTGTAATGGCAAGGAAGAAAAACAGATGATAACTCACTGATTTGTCTCTCTGATTGATCGAAAGTAAGGGTAATGAAAAAAATCTCTCGCAGCTTGGTACGATACGTCGTGGCCCGGACAAGGCACGGAAGAAACTATACTCGAGGATAACTTGGCCGAGATATACGAGAGACCTTGCGGATGTATTCCCGATTGCACCCTGTTTCAATATCCAGTAGACGTTTCCCAAGGGATTCTCGATACTAACATTTCTTTCGATGGATTTCGTTATCTGAGGAAAACTGGGTGATTTCAACTTTCACTGCAATTCGATCGACTCGGTCGAATTTTTCATTATTTCCCTATACGTACGTTATCCGTAAGAATAAGCTTATATGTGTGCGTTTTTTCCTTTTTTCTTTTTCAAGGAAACACGAAGGATCCCAAAATCAAAGCATAATCCACGTCTTCTTCAGCGATTTGATAGCTATTCAGTATCGTCGAAGAGTACGTTATAATTGGCGTAACTTGTTCGGTAAGTTTTGACCTAACAGCGAACCAATGACTAATAAAATCGAATTAATAAAGATCTACGACGAGTCTTAATCGTCTTAATCGATAATATTTCAGCGTCGTTCGGCGGACTTTTGGGTTTATTCGTTGGATTCAGTCTAATGTCTGGCTTCGAATTGATATATTTCTTTATCATTCGAATGATCACCGATAGATTCGCAAATAACGATCGGGAGAATCGTAACAAATCGTAAAAGCTTTGTCTTCGAAATACAAAGTAATTCGAAATTATCGCTTTTAATGTAAAACCATGTCGATAATTTAATATAGATTAATATGGATGTATTGCGTATTAAATCATTGCCGATTGAAAAGTAAAAGAGATAAGAATAATTTCAAACGTTATTACCTCATTTCGCATCATTAAAAAGCATTCTTGCTCTCGACACGGAGGAGCACAATACGTATTAACTCGTCAATAAATAATAAAATAAACAATTAACGAAACAAATCCGAATGTTTTCTTATCGTCAATGCATCTGCATTATCGACTTGGGGTAAAACTGTTGCTACGGCAATTTTTATCTCTCTCTCTCTCTCTCTCTCTCTCTCTGTAAAAATACAGAACATTATTCGCCTCTTTCGTCAAATTCCTTGACCTTTCCCATCCCGACATCCCTATTTTCCTTTTGAAAGATAAAAAAAAGTTGATCGTCCACCGAACGTACATTGAAATCAGATCGTACGAATAATAATACATACTTTTTGTCCCTTACACCGGGCACTTTTTAGAGAAAATAGCCATTTACCAAATATTACATACCTCGATGGACGGTCCACGGTTAGACATAGATTAACGTTCATTTTTCTTCACTTTTTCCTGTTTTTCTTTTCAAACATTCCTTCGTAAGTCGTTCCAATTTCTTCGAACTCATTTCCGACATAATTTCCTACTACTACGGGAGTCATGATATGCTCCATTAAAATTATAAATCAAATATTATCAAATACTGATAGATATACAAATTTTATAAATATTAACGTTCGAGAATATTTACGAGTTAGTACGAGATAAATCTAGAGGTGAATTCTTTCATTATCCATACGATTTATCAATTGTTCGTATACACGGAGGAAGCTACGTACAGGTAAGGTTCTGGCGACATAAGTGCGCCGAAGAAAAGTAGACCGTGGGCGCGTAATCTATTTTAATTGCAAAGTCAAAAAATACCGATCCACAAGACATAATGTACAAGTACTAAACTGCCTAATCGATTTTTTTCCTTTCTTCTTTCTTTATATTATATGCCATTTTGTCGTAATTAATGATAATTAAGAATGTAGAGAATTTATCGGCGCGAAGTATATCGAAGGGGGCGCTGCGCGCATACGCGCGTTGCGACTGTTGCGACGCCTCTTCCGGCAATAACACGTAAACTAACACGCCATCAAACGCACGTGGATGGACCAACGCAAAACGAAGTGAGAGACAACGAAAGCGCCTTGTGCAAAGTGTTTCTCTCTATATAGTAGGGGATCGTCCACGAAAAACCTAAGCGCGGCGTGAATTATTCAACCTAATATAATATATTATATAATATATTACCATATGGGTGACTAAAGCTGTAGCGCAAGATATATATTATATAAATATATTTATATCATATATATATATATATATATATACAAAGTATTAATTGGTCAGACGTATTTCCTCATGTTTCTCTTAAGGATTGTACTTTGGTAATTTAAAATCGGCATCTAAACGACACATGTATAATTCAGGTAACTGGGCAACCCTATCGCCATCCATCGTTCCTTGCTTATTTCGAATCGTTTGGATAACTTTCGTTACCAACTCGAAAAAGCTTATTTTTCTTTCATTTCGTTGAAGTATACTGCACAATTCTTGAATGAACCACGAACCTAGGTAGAAGGAAAAAATGAGAAAAAAAAAAGTGCTGGAAAGATGAGTTTTATATATGAAGTCCCTTGGAAAAATAACCTCTTAGTTTATCGCGTATAGAAACAAAACCTTGCAGCGTAGACATAAAGACGCAAAAGTTCGCGTGTGCCGTTATATCGATTGTCTCAACAAGTTCGTCTAAGCCGTCCGTTGTCAAAGGATTGAGATTTAGAACTTTACCTAAAAGAATAATAAAATTATTAAATATATACCGTGCTTCCTTCGTTAAATCCTATTGAATATATTTATAGATTCACCTATTGCCTTTCCTTGACACGCTTGAATAATAACTATCTTTATTATTTTACTAAATTCGGAGCAGCAGAAAGCATTACTAATACTTCTAATGGATACTTCTTTCTCGTCGACCGCGATGATACCTCCTTAAATATAATAATATCGTCAAGTTGCATACTTATTATATTGTAACGGCATATATTATGATGCACGATTACCTTCACAGCCATGACTTAATATGCATAAAAATATACAGTCATAATCGCATCCAAACTGCTTGGAAAGATCCCTGATGTGCGAAAGCATTTTGTGCTTCGTCAAATTATCAATGACGCTAACGGTAAATCCAAGTCCTCGGAATGTTTTCGATAATTTATCGGCGTCTGCGCTTGTTCCAAGGCGCGTTTCATACTACAGTGTTTTTTAAACGATAACGAAATTAATAACATATGGGAAATTTTAATTTATACACGATGTTTCCCAACAAAATTTCTCATACTACCTGCGACCCATAGAAGTATATTTGATTTATAATAACGCACAATCCTTTTTTTATCTCACGCATGTTCTTTTCAATTTCTATGACATTAGTTTGATTTTCCAATGTACGAGGTGCCTCTTCGGATGCACTCAAGCTTGATATATTCTGATCCCTGTTGCACCCTTTTAAATCTTCCATTATCACATAATCTATATTATCGAAGCCCTTCAAATGTTTTAACAAATTTTTTAAATTTCCTTCCTTGCCTGCAGATTAATTTTAGTTTTCTATGAGATGCAAAGACAGGTCAAAAGAAAAGAAAAGAAAAGAAAAGGAAAGGAAAGAAACAAATAATATCCGTAAGTTGAGGAAATATCAGAATAGTATCCAAAGGGGATGTACCTGAAAAAATAGAGATATATCCAATGTTCATCCAATACAATAGATGTAATTCCAATTGATCCATATCCTCGAGTATCGGCTCATACTTTTTATTCTCATTGATAATAGAAAGAAAGATTTTATCCTCTTTGACAAAACGCAATAACTTTTTCGTTTCTTCCACGGATAAAGATTCAGATAACAAGTATAAACATTTTGCAATAGGATTTAATTTTTTTGTATACAACCTACATTTTGGCAAGTAAATTTTCTCCAAATCCTCATACCGTAGTCCCAATTTTTTTATGACTTTCCTATTCCCACTAATACAAATGGATTCTAATAATTTTTCCTCCCAATTTTCTTCATTATCTTTGACAATTTCTGCTATCACAGACGTTTTGTATTTCTTGGCCTTGCAATAAAGTTTGAAAATTTTTAAGAATACATTCTCATAATCGTTGACCATTAAGAATGAAATAGAAACTATATCGTCTATGTCAAGATCCCTTTCTATCTTTTCCAATATATCTAAATTTATCCTTTTCTTTATCACATCTGCTGTTGCATCCGTGCGTGGTCTTGCATCAGAGACCAACGACATCGTTGACGATTATAACGCATTAATGATCCTTCGATATACCGTAAAAATTGTCTACTATTGGCAAAGCACGTTTGGCTACTAAGTCTCGAGGCAACAGAAAAATGCGTGTAACGCGTGTTAACGTCAAAAAAAGACGCACGGACAACGATGCATCTAGTGATAATTGCGTTCATCTAATCTCATAGAAATAAAAAAGGTACCGACGAGGAAATGAAAGTTCCTTATGCCAGCAGCAACATTAAATGGCATTGATCTATGATCTATTGCAAATAATAAATGTTATAATAATTATATCTAATATTTTTGTCCAAAATTATCTATCTATAATTATATATCCAAATTCCCATTTGGGGACTTTCGATATCGAATAAGAAGGTTGGTAGTACTGCTATCGATATGGTTAACGATGATGCGCATATGTCAATTGAATCGAACAAGATAGAGAGACTGCGAGAGGGGGGGGATTAATTGTTATTGTTTCTTTCTTTGCCTCTTTTATATTATACATAATCCACTGTAAATCTCCAAAGTTCAAAGTCCAATTGAGAAATCGAATTATAAAGAGAACTGAAGAGGAATTATTGATAACAAGTCCGAAGCTAATGAATTACGCTTTTTTCGAGAGTAACGAAAGTTCGGGAAAAACAATTTATTTCTTTGTTTCAAGGTAAGCTTATAATAATTCTTATTGAAGTAGAAAAACAAAAGAGATAATGGATAAATATTATCAATAAAGTGTGCCAATAAGTATAATAAATGTTACGTTTCGTTACGTTCGAACGTTATTTAACTAGTTCGTTAGATCGCATTAAGTCCTTTCGTGTCGTATATTTCGTATTAAGATTATGGATAGAGGCGTACGCGAGTGATGACATAGTACATAGATATAACACTTATTATCAACTCACGCGAAAACTATTATTTCTGTTATAGGACTGACAAGTAACAATGATTGGCATTCGCAGATGTGCTGCGATTCTAATGTTTTGCAGTAAGTTTAATTGCTTCATTCCAACAGATCATTTCACACGCCCCCCCCCCCCCCCCCATTGTATCCCCATTTATAATGTTTCTACTTTCAAATAATGTCGTTTTATTACCGCTTCAGGTATGTCTTATGCTGCAAACTTAGAATCTCCAACGTTTAGTAGAACTTATACCGCGAAAGGTACATTGTATATCCCGTACGCCGAAATACGCGAACCTTTCTATGCATGGTACGACGGAAAAAGTGGATCCAGTCGAATCGATTATTATGGAGGTAATCGATCAAACTTTTACGTCCTATTATTAACGTCGCCTTTGTTCGTTAGATTTATATAAAACTATCTTAATTCATTTCTCCAGGGGTGGTTAAGACCTTTCAACTTGCCAACAAAGGATTGTACGGTTCTAGTATCAAGGTTGCACCTATTACCACGGAATCTGTCTTGAATGAAGAAACGTGCCTTCAAGTAAATGGAACTAGTGATTTTAAAATTCATCCGCAAAGTATCATTCCTGATACAATCGGAATGGAGGTATACAATTATTCCTATGTCATTAACAATTTATACGAATCGTTTAATATGGGATATACTAATATAATATAAAATTAATATCTCAGTGTATCGGAGAGGAAATAATAAATGGCTTGTCGTGTGAAAAATGGAGGCTCGTTGAAGACTTTGGTGACAAACAAAATAAATATACACTGTGGATACGTTATAAGGTATTAAGAAGGCGTAATGATAATGGCGTAACCTACATTTTTCCCTCGTTTCTTTCTCAATGCTTTTTTAATTGCTTTTAATAGAAATCCCCATATCTGCCACGAAAGAAGGAACCCATACCTGTGAGATACGAAATGATTGGTTTCAACAGTTTGCTAGGTTCCCATTATGATCATTATTATCTGGATTATGATTGGTACTCCTTCGACGTTCCCAGTCCAGACGTCTTCACAGTTACGGAAAGTACTTATCTCTTTCCTTCTCGTAATATCAATAATCTCGGAATTTAATCGAAATATCTCTGTATATATAATATATAATTCCAGATTCTACATGCGTTAGTTTCCCCGGACCTGGAGATAACCATATATATACGTTCAATCCTATGCAGGAATTTGTCCATAATTACGATGAGCACGTAAACGTAGCATTTAGGAAGTTTAAGAAAACGCATAAAAAATGTTACAACAACGAAACCGAACATATTAATCGCAAGGAATTATTTCGACAGAATATGAGGTTTATTTTTTCTTTCTTTTCTTCTTTCTTCTCCCTTTTCTCTTCTATTTTTAAATGAAAGATACGTGAAATTTTGCTGCAGATTCATTCATTCGATCAACCGTGCGAATTTGGGCTATCAATTGGATGCGAATCATTTGGCCGACCGTTCTACTCTTGAAATGAGAGCTTTGCGTGGTAAACAGTATACAAAAGGTTACAATGGCGGTGAACCATTTCCTTATGATATTGAACAGGAGATGGCTAATGTTCCTGAGAGTATAGACTGGAGACTGTATGGTGCTGTGACGCCAGTTAAAGGTGACACTACGTATAAAAGCATAGATGAGATAGCGTTCATAAAAATAAGACGAAACCTTTGATATGATGTGAAGAAATCCATCCTATATTGCAGATCAATCCGTTTGCGGATCCTGTTGGAGTTTTGGCACAACCGGTGCAGTGGAGGGGGCTTATTATATGAGATATGGGAAATTAGTACGCTTATCTCAACAGGTATAATCAATTTGATGAAGAGAAGAATTTTTACCGTTGGCCGTTGTCAACGAACATTTACATTTACATTTTTTTTGTTTTTTTTTTTTTGTTCTTTTTTACCCTATTCGCACAAGGCGCTCATCGACTGTTCATGGGGCTTTGGTAATAACGGATGCGATGGCGGTGAGGATTTTCGATCTTATCAATGGATCATGAAGCATGGTGGAATACCATCTGAAGATGAATATGGCGGTTATTTAGGCCAGGTGAGAAAGAACTTAGTTGCCGAAGTAACTCTAATCTAGAAGTAGTTTTAAGAATCCTCGTAATAAATCTTCTTCTTCGTCCGTCGTTAATTATCCTTCAGAAATGTAAATAAAACATTTTGCGATATCCTTTAGGACGGATATTGTCATGTTAACAATGTTACCATGGCGACTAAGATCTCGGGATACGTTAATGTCACATCAGGAAGCGTGGATGCTTTAAAGGTAGCTTTAGTGAACCATGGTCCAATTTCTGTTGGTATTGACGCATCTCACAAATCATTTTCCTTTTATTCGCATGGTGTCTATTACGAACCCGCGTGCGGTAAGTCTTCTTTATCGTTAACTTTGAAAAGTTATAAGTCTTTCGTTAAGTCTTAAGTCTTTATGATTTAGGTAATACGGAGGACAAGTTGGATCACGCTGTCCTAGCTGTTGGCTATGGTATATTGAAGGGAAAGGCTTATTGGCTGATAAAGAATTCATGGTCAAATTACTGGGGTAACGATGGTTACATACTTATGGCGCAAAAGGATAACAATTGCGGCGTTTTGACCGCACCAACGTATGTTACGATATAACAGGGATTTATTATTTTTTTCTTCTTACTGAGATTGAATTTATCTAAATACTCTTTATGCAGTTAACTACACGTTCTGTAGATGTCTCTCTCTCTCTCTCTCTCTGTATATACATGTGCATACATATATGTACATATATGTATATATATATATATATATATATATATATATATATATATATATATATATATGTATATGTATCTATCTATCGTAAGAAGCCTATCATGATGTACAAACTTGTTGATAGTTTATACTTTCTTACGTAGCATGCTACTTATTGAAGTGAATGGAAAAAAAGGTTTAAGAAAATTAAAAGAATATTTTTAATAACAATTACTTGATATCGCCTTCTTGTGGGATCCCTTTTTTTATATCTTTAATCGTATAGTCAGATATTTGAGGAGACTCGATTAATCTATGTAATTTGAAAATTAAAATGTGCAATTTATTTCGGCAAATTATCTTACGTATCGGCATGGTAGTATGATATATGGTATAGATATTTGTGTATTAGAAGAATGGCATAAGTACAAATAAATTGATTTGTCGCATCTTTTACTCGATCAACGCAGGCAATGATCGCGAATGGCGAATGGTGATGCAGCCATACGTAAGTCAGAAAGGATTAATGCGGAAGCGTTTTATAAAAATACGCCGTTGGTATAAAAGATCGCAAAAAATCTTCTAACCATAAGAATCTAATATTATAACGAAGTAATTACATTCAAATATTTTCTTATAGACGATTCGGCCGATAATGGCTGCATCACAAACAGCGACAAAGAGATATAATCATGCGTTAAATAAAATTTTGGAATGTTGATACTCGATTTTTAACTTTGGACTTGTTCGAGTTATTGAAATACCCTTAAATTATCTCTATTAATGATAAAAATTAGAGAGATGTAATTGTATGCCGTTTGTGCGCTTGTATGTAACGAGAGAAGAAAAAGGAAAGTACATACTTATTTCAAAGTATCTACATACATACATACATACATACATTTTTACGATCGTCGAACTTGCAACAATATACTTTTGTTTTCTTTCTTTAAATAGAAAGGAAAAACGTTGAAAAAAAGGAAAGGGAAAAACAAACTACTTGGCGAATTGAAACAGATAGAGCGATACGCTCGTATACGTTGCATGTACATAACGATCTCAACAGGAAGAAATATCTATTTCGTCTCTTCTTTCTCGTCTTGCTTCTCTTTCTCCCTTCGTTAACTCTCTCGATGATCGATAAAACATAAAATGCCGCTGTACAATATAACTTGATTATATTTCGAATTACAGTCTCCCCCTAACGAGCTTATATTTCATGGAACTTACATTAAATTACTTTCACAGTCGTTCAACGTCTTTAACTTTGCGCTAATGCGTGTCCCATCCTATGCTTTAATAAAGTTATCTAATTAATCACTCTCGCACTTTCTCTCTCTCCCCATTATAGTGTACATATACACACATATTTATATTTATTAATTTCTGTTTCCTTAATAATTATTAATCTCCTAATGTTTTCTAATCTCACGCTCTTTCACGTCGATCGCTTTTACAACAAAAATAAAGTTCACGTGTTTGTTACTTCTTTGCAACGCATGTCGAATATCACGCTAATGTATGTAATAACAGAGGAAAAAGTTTATGTATCGTTCTTTTAATACTAGAATAATGTAACTTTAAGATCATTTGATCATTTCTTCAAAATAAGCATAAAAATAATGGAAAGAACAATTAAAACAGAACAATGAATGAGTGAGTATCGACAAACGAAGCAAGAAAAAAGGAAATAAATAAATAAAAAAGAAAAAAAGAAGAGAGGTAAGCCGGTATATACGTACCGTACCACGTTTTTTTAAGTACACAGAAAGGATGGATTGCTTGTCGTAATTAATAGGAAAAAGAAGAAGAAAGAAAACAAAATCTTTTCTCGAAAAGATCTTGGTCGATCGACTGAAAATAAGCTCGTTCGACTGTCAGTTTTACAGGGTGTCTACTGATTGTGCGCAACAAATTAGATCTATTCAAGGATCCTAGAAAATTGGAGTGAACGCTTAACGAAAAGGTTCAATTTGAATACTTTTCGGATATGTGTGTGCGTATCCATTTTTGCGAATCGTATCTTTATGATAGAAATTAATACACGAGTTTATTATTTCTTTAGGATCGGAAGTGATCTTACGTAGATACATCTTTACGATAAGCTTTCAGCAGCTTATTCGTATCTTTGATCAAATAATTTAAGATTCAATATTTCTATACACACACACACACACACACACACATATATATATATATATATATGTCGCAGTACTCAGAAAACACCCTGTCTTTACTTACACGCTCTTCACCTTTTTCATCGCCCCTTTACACCCGGCGCTCGTCATATTTTCATTTGTTTATTATATCACTTGTGGACCCATTTTTTCGTTTCATCCTTATCGTTAATTTTTTGCCTTCAAGTTTTTCACGATAAAAGATAACTCGCGTCTTTGAAGAGAAACGTTCTTTTTTTGTTCCTTTTGCCTTTGCCTTTCCATCAGGGAAGCAGGTTAAAGGAATCCCATTTCCAAAGCATTGTAAAGCGCCTGAGTATCCGAGTGACTGTTTATTCGCCAGAAAGGAAAATTGTGCGCTCTCGCTGCTGTCTCCTCATCGGAATCATCCCCTATCACGACGTAGGTACATCTACGACCGAAACGAGCCACCACCCTTCCGAAGCAACTCTCTTTTCCTGAAACAAAGAGAAAGGAAATAAATGATGTATACTTTTTCACTAACTGCTTGTCCCGATAATGAAACACACGAGAGTGGTACCGACCTATTTTAGAAGCGGAATAAATATTCTCTATAGGAAATATTCCACCTATACCGAATAGAAGGACCTTGGAGAGGGCCGGAACAAGTTGAGTTGTGGTTACGAGAATGTTGATACAATGGCTTCTCTTGTTGATCAAACTGAGACACTTGACGGCCGACGTGAGCCAATTATCGGTGAGAACTTCGATCTCTGAACGCAGCTGGACCCATTGTTCGCGTTTCGCCGCTCCGAGCAGACCGCCAACGTTGTTCCGATAATTACAGTAGATCTCCTTTATTTTGCGATAACGGAAGGCGAGCTTTCTCATCCAATCTACGCCACCGCGTACCCCGGAGGCTAGGCATATGCCGTTGTTCGCCGAAGCACATTGAAAGCCGTCCGTTGCGAAATTGTACGAGGACAGGTCCTGTCCGTTGTCGTCGGACGATACGTCGTCTATGTGTACTTGATCGCAATCCTGATAACAACAAAATACATACATACATACATACGTATGACGTCGTCGTCATCGGGTAAGACGCGTCTTCGTATATACTTGAAAACGTCGAACATATTTCAATCGAGATCGAGAAGAGAGAGAGAGAGAGAGAGAGAGAGGGAGAGAACGACATTCGAGACCTCTCGACTGACCTCAATGTCGTTGAAGAAAAAGTGCGTGTCGGCCAAATTAAATATCATTTCCTCCATCCTGTAGGCTACCTGTGCGAGCAAGGTAGGATCTTTTCGGTGCTTCGTAGCGAATTGACCAGTGAGAAGCGAATGAAACACGACTATGGTTTCGTCGAGATCCCAAATGAATATACGATCGGGGCCGGCTTCCGTAGTGTCCGCGGAACCGATACTGTTTCCGCTTCCGCTCTGTCGCCTACCGCGTCTGCAAGGCTTCGCTGTAGTTCCTACGGAAAAAATATCGTTCGATTTAATTGAACTTTCAATTACTCTTTAAAGGATTCAATAGTTTTACTCGATGGTCACGAACGGTTAACGATATAAACGTTGTTGCTTATAACGCGTAGATAGATGTGTGTGTGTGTGTGTGTATTGCAAGTAAACATGGAATCAGAGCGTATGTTCGTGATTCTTCGATAAAATTGGTGCAATTGTAAATATTTAAAATAAGTTTGGAGACTCGTACAAATACAGGCTCGAGCTTGATCCTCCGAATCGGTGTCGACGTTTATCGAAAATACCAGCAATAAAGCGATACGATCGATCCGAAATGACTCGTATTACCTTCGACGTTTGTGGTCTCTCGTGCGGTCGGGTCACTCGCATCATGAGCGCTCGCGTCCAACGTGAGTGCTGTCTTCGTCGAATCTTTTTAGTTTTTGCATCAAAAGGACAATTAATAAGATGAAATAAATCAATTTTAAGGATAGAATGACTCCGAAAAATGATCGTACGAATGAAACGATAACAACAATCATTTTTTGGAGCCATCCAACACGCGCTCGCGTGTCATTTAATTTACCAGCAAAGTTGAGATTTCCTATGTTGAAGGACGTATGAGTGGTGTGGTAACCGGGCATTGGATAATATCCAGAATATTGAAGGGGTACCCTGTCGTTTCCGTACAAACTGCTACCATAAGCGGTGTAGTCCAGCTTCTGGGAAGGAAAATAAAATACGTTCGTTTTTAAGAAAACAACAGATTGAAAAGAAATTTCTTCGATTCTATTTTTCATTGATATTTTTTTTCTTTTGCTTTTCACCTGGGAAGCCGAGGATATATTTTGCCCTACGTTAGGGAATGTCGTGGTGCCGCTATTGTAGCCGGCATACGACGAATACTGCGTCATCGTGCTTGGCGTTGTGTACGAAGTCAGATAAGAGCTTTGCAAGCTAGACGTGTTCTTGGCGCCCGTCGTCGATCCGTAAGTAGGCGAATTGTATATGCTAAAATCGAATTGATAGATGCTGAACAAATTAATTGTTCGAATAAATTGAACGATAAACGTGTGCGTTGCGAACGAAACATTTCAATTGTATTATATCTCTTTTATTTAATGTAATATTCGACCATCTCCAGCAGTAATACGAGATAACTGAAAAACATTTCTTCTATCGATCCGTCAAATTTAATCGCAATCAAAACTTTAATCTTAAAACTTTTAGCGAACTTTTAGCTTGTGCTTCTCGAATAAATTTACGAATAACATAAATTACGATAATACGGATATAACGGTCATTCGCCGTTGATTAAAATCTAGTTTAACCACAGAGTTCAAATTACGTGACGTACATTGGGACATAACATACGTAGAAATCAAGCAAAATGAATGCCCTACGTCTCTTTCTACGTAAAATAGAAATAGGAATCATAATCCATCCATAATTATGATGAAACGTTCCATCGAAAACGTCTTGGCCGTCATTAATCGCGATTATCAGGAAATAATGGAACTATATAGAAGCGTACTATTCGATCGGCGATAATCAATCGCATACCTGTTGTAGTATTGATTGGCGCCATAGAGAGTACCGTAGTCAGCCTTCTCCATAGAATCCGGATACTCTTGCTCCTTTTCCTCGGCATTATCGTCGATGTACAATTCGCTACCCGGCACGCTTTCGTTCTCCGGACAGTCCTGAACTTCGTTTTTAACTTCGGTTTCTGCTCGTACGAACAGGCAAATATAACATGAATCAACTCAACTCAACTCTTTCTATTATAACCGAAATTCTCATTAGAGCGTACTTTCAACCATACACGGAGAACTATTTCGTTCTCCGATTAAATTACCAATTCCATGGAATGAAATAATGAACGAGCCGACAAGCAATTGGACAATTATGCATGATCATATCGATATTCGAAATGTTATCGTGTCATTTTCTCATTGGGTTCTACGCCAATGTAGTTAGAGAAATATTGCCCACCATTGTTTGCGCTGCGAGGGTGCTGTACCGAGGCCTCCGTCGAGGAAGACACGTTGCCAGCATTGTCTAAAACGCCCGCTGGTTTCGTCGGGTCATTGTCTTCGGTTAACATATCACTCTACCTAAAACACGAACGCACACGTACGCGATTGAAAATTTTCCTTCGAAAGCCCATTCCTTTATTCTAAGTATCGTATTTATAATCGCACAAAGAAAAGAGAAATTCCTTCTAGAAGTAGTAATCGCGGCGCGACTCTGCGCTACGATCGTACTACCTTGAATATATATATTTCGCTTTCAAATTTCTTATGTATTTTGTTATGCAATATGTGGGTGGGTCCATGTAACGGATGGAAAAATCTGATAAATAAATGCATTACTTCGTTAACCCTTAAAAGCCATCATGGGTGAAATTTCAGCCCAATAATTAATCTCTATACTTTCATCCGATATTAAATAATAAAATACAAACTTTTAATCGCATTCACATTTTTCCTATTGCTATGTAAAATGTAAGATAATATCGTGGGGTGAAATTTCACCCACGGATAACGTTAACATGATTTCTTTGATGTATTAAACTTTTAAGGGTTAACAATAACAACTCGCGAACAAATCACACAATAGTCGGACTATCTTTGGACTCTATTGGAACAAAATACAGTGGCGCGGTCAATCTTTCATCAAGTTCTCGATAGTCTCTCGATTGGGGGAACATAGGTGGGCATATATATATATATATATATATATATATGCCTAAAGGGTCTCTCTCTCTCTCTCTCTCTCTCTCTCTCTCTCTCTCTCTCGAAGGCCTTATAGTAGAGAAGAACGTCTCATTAAGCCCTGCCGATTGCGTGTCGAAGAAGAGGAGGTGGAGTGAACGGCGGATCGGTAGGCGTGCACGAGGAACACCTTTAGAGTCGGCCAATGAAATCTCTTTTCGCGTCGTTTTGCATTACGTATTCTTTATGTTGCCAAGTCACTATCTTTCTCTTTTTCTCAACGTGCTCCGCCCTTGTGCGTGAGTCTACCTCCAAGTCCAGCTACTTCCGACCACCTCCGACCTTCACCGCCGACTTTCAATCGCTAACTCCATCGCTAGCTCCATCGCTAGCTCCATCGTCGTTAGCTCCATAGCTCCGTGGTTGAGACTCTTGCGTAAGGGCCCCCCTTTCACGGGCCACGGACGACGAGTCTCAGAACACAGCTCGTAACTCTATCAAGCCCGAGAGCTCCTCTTTGGAGAACTTTGCTTTGAGAAAAGAAATAAAACGAAAAAGAAAGAACGGAGTCAGCTTTTCTTTCTCTCGTTAAGTTGAGAATCTTCAAACGGTTGGCAGAGAGGGTAGGGGCAGGGAGGACGACCGGAACTACATTTTATTTATACGTTTTCAACTATACGCATTATTATATGTCGTTTATTAGTATACGCATTGTATGCATTTTCATTTCTTAAATTAGATATGTGCCTATATTAATATTTAATATTTTTCTCTTTAAACTGATTTCTAATCACTTGTAATCTTTCTTCGAGAAGGAACGACAAAGGAGAATTATGCAAAAGCAAGGAGAAGAAAGAAAAAGGGAAAGAAAAGAAAAAAGAATAATAGTCGCTGATTCAGCCGAAAGATTTGCGAGTCGCGTTGCAAGTTTCACTAGAACGATAACCAAGAGAAACGAGATGAACGGAATTTCGCTTATCTAAACGGACTATCTACCGGTGTGCGTATGCATACACATAAACGGACACGTAAGGAGAGAGAGAGAGAGAGAGAGAGACGTGACGGAATGACAGACAGACATTACCAACAAAGTATCCGTCGTCGGAAGAAACTGCTTAGTTCGCACATACTATAATAACCAAAGACGCGACCATATCATTATCACACTTTGACAGTTCTATTGTTATTAGAATATATATATATATATACTTATTTAAATTTTTATTTCAGGCATACAAACTGCTTCTGTGGAGCTATTTACGCACACATGTAACTACACCTAATCTCTACGTCGATTACTTATGAAGATCCTTTTTCTCCCAAAAGAAGACGAAAACGCGTGCGACTCGCAGCTTCCTTCTTGGCCGTGACACACGTTCCTTCCTTTCAGCTCCTTCTCCGTTTACGCGCTCGAAAGAAGGGAAAAGAAAAATAAAGAGAGAGAGAGAGAGAGAGATGGAATAGTTGCAGCCGGGCAAGACAAAAGGTTCTTGTCCGAAAGGACCCAGGGGCTTTGCTACGGGTCCTTTGGCAGACCTTACGAATGTGTAAGGGATAGAGAGAAGAAATTCGAGAGACCAACCGCTTTTAAGATGCTTGCTTTTCGATGGATTCGACTCGACGTGCCTACCAATGCGTGCTCGTCGATTTTTCAAAAACACAATATCATGAGAATTTATTTATTTAAAAAAAGAAACAAATTGACTTCTTGCTATATTCTAGGGATATCGACGATGGAAAAAAAGCGGTTTACGATTGTATCATTTATTTGATAAAAGAATGAATTATTTAATCGATTAAATATTCTTGAAATACTAAGTTTCCCTTTCAAATTGATTCGCTAACTCGCACTCATCCTAACAACAATTATCCAAATACGTTTGCGAAAAATCGATTTTTCATTCTTTCACAAAGCGCAAAGCGCAAAACTGTATGCGGCTTTCTAATAAACGGGATTAGAGGATTATTACTTAGTGCGGAAGAACTTTTAGTAAACGCTCGCGTTCCTTGATGCTGTGAGAGCGCGTACAGCCAATTAAAATACATTACTGGTAACGAGCCGAATTAGATGCATATGTTACGCATGCTCAATTGATAATGACGGTTTTCAACAGCTGTTAGCTTGTACGCGTTAACATTTATACATGCTCGTGTACGTGTCTACTGGGTGTTCTTACTAATTGTCAATGAACAATATAAATAGCAGTGCAATGCGAAAAACCCAATTACATTTTCTTACAAAATATTATCAGTCTGTGTATTTTTACTATGTTTCAAGTTTTCCCTATATCTCGTAAATTCGATGAAATATGAAATTTTGAGGAAAACAAGATCCACACCCGGCTTGTTATTTTTTTCTTTTCTTTTTTCCCCCGATAAAAAGGCCTGTATATCATTAGATAAGAAGAACAAAAGGAAAGAAAAAAGGAAAAAATCTAAGCATCTTGTTTACATGGCCGATAAAAAAATTGAAACAACAAATAAGTGTCCTACCTGGCAGAAGCGCGATTACGTACTTTTACGGTATACCTTCTTCCTCTGTCTAAATCTCTCTCTCTCTCTCTCTCTCTCTCTCTCTCTCTCTCCCTCTTTCTTGCGAGAGAGATCTCCTTTGTTTCTCTCTTTGTCTCTCGTTATCTCACTTTTCTCGCACTTTCCACATCCATAGTAGCATCTCGCCAACGAAGGACTCGCGTCCAGAACGATGATCCAAGCACGTTCCTAAATGTATAAAATTTGTTATATTCTTCTTTGTTTTTCTCGGTCGTCGATCGAAGAAAGAATCAATTACAAAGAGAAAGAACGACGCACAGTTCTCGAATGAAAAAGGAATCTTTTCAAACGACCTTTCCACTTTTCTCTTTCTGCTTATTTTTATTTCCTTCTTCCTTTTCAAACGAAACAAACGAATATGACACACGCGCGACACACGAACGTAGGTCACCTTCTTTCTTCCTCGATAATTTATTTCGCACTACTCTCTCTCTCTCTCTCTCTCTCTCTCTCTCTCTCTCTCTCTCTCTTCTCCTCCCCCTTTCTCGTATGATATTATTTTGTAGCGATTTTAACCAATTTCCCGAACGACGTTGAGCACAACTTTTCACGAGGTGTGCGATCGGCGAACTCACTCTCTTTGTCTTTTCCCTATTGTTCTCCCTTTTTCCTCTCTCTCTCTCTGTCTCTTTTAATCTCGTTTTTTCTCTTTTTCCCTCTGTTTGCGTCCCTCAATGTGCGATACGCCGCAGCTTGGCGTGTTCTGAGCATGCGAAATGTCGCCTGGCCACCCCCGCCCGGTGGTCACGTGGTCGTCGGACTCCCTCCATCTCCCTACTACTCCCTCTCCTACTACCCCCATCTCTTTATCTTTCTCACTCTGTCTACGTTCATTTCTTGCCATGTTATTCGGTCCTTCTCTCTTCATCCTCCAAAGAATTTGAATGTGTCGGTGCGCGCGCGCGTGTGCATGCGATTTCTTAAAAAATAATAAATATTATCTCAAAATCTTTTTCGGCAAATTTTTTCTCCCGAAAAAGTTTACTTTTTCCACTAATGTGTGAATAAGAAATTTCTTTAAAAATTATTCTAAAATAGTTAAATATATTAAAGTAAATTATGATAAATTTATTCGATGAAACATATCAATTGTATAGCACAATATTTGTTATCAGTAGAAATTTTGTTATCGAATCGATTAAATCGTATTTACTTTTGTCGCTCGAAATTCCTTCGAGAACGTGAACGCAATAAACACCATCGGCATGGAATCCCAAGGGGGAGAGAGAAAATGGAAAAGCTCTTTTATCCGTCGTCCGTTTGTCTTTTCGCACGCGTCGTCGATCTGGAAAAGAGAGAATATCCCGGAATCGAATGGAAGCTAGAAACCAAAGAGTGGTACGTGGCATAATTATTTACTTATTACGAGTATAAAGAGTAAAAAATGAAAAGATGAACGTGTCCAATTTGTCCAAGTTCTGACAAAAAGAGGAAAATTTTCCAACGCAATTTCCGAAGGAATTGTAGCAGACGCAATCCGTAAACTGTTCGTTGACGAGAGGCGGTTGGTTAGATCGTCGCATTTTCGGCTTTTAAGGACAGGTTCTCCCGAAGGTGAGCTGCAGAGGGGAATGTTAAAATGGGAATGCGGGAGAGCGAAAAGAAGAAGGGAAAGGAAGGAGTAATTAAGGGAAACGATTCAGGGACGATCTTGATAGAGCCGGCGGAATGTAAATTTCGATAGTTGCTGAATTAGCGACGACGATCTTTTCCCTCCTATTTGTCATCTTTCCTTATCGCGATTTCTTCTTATTTTATTCTCGTGCGACAGATCGATTACAAATATTTTTCTGCTTCTTTTATCTTCTTACGTTTCATTCTAGTCGATTCTATCGTCGACATAAATCGATCGAGAAAATTTCATTCTATATTCATTCTATAGGCCATCGTTGGAGAATATTCGATGGAGAGTATGTATCCATTTAAAAAAATATAAATATATATGATTGTAGCCTTATGTCGTATACCGTATGTATACCGTAAAAGTGTGCGGGAGAGAGAAAGCTTGGTGCGAACAAGAGGGCATGTAAACAAAACGGAAGACGGTCGCGCTCTTGGCCTTCAAGAGAAAGACACCACCCGTTATTGTTTCATCCAAACGTGGTACTCGGATAAAGGACAAAAGTTTTCTCTTTTCCTCGTGGGAACCCATGTCAATTTCTTTCATTTTCCTACAATTTTTCTATCTACATATATCTCGGATTCATTATTAAACGGGATTTACACATGAGCCAATCTCCCCTCGTATCGATAAGATCCGGACAATCGATCAATACTCGCGATCAATAAATAAAATAAATTCTACGATTTTAATTAAATTGCCAGACAATTTTTCAGATACGTTTGTTCATAGTCGTAGTTTATGTCGAGTTTACTTACGTAGATATATCCTACGTACGCGGAAAGGAGGAATGAAACAACGGAAAAACATCGTTATCGTCGAAAGTGCACGAATTTCAAATCGTTCATGCAAATGCTCATCGAAGAATTTGGAGCTCCGTCTGGACACCACTACAAACTGTTATTTTTCTTTCACGTCTATGGAAGAGAGGTCAAAGTTCGTAAAAGGACACCGTTCCTCTTGACGGGAGGTCCGCCGTCCGCGTCTGTGCGTCATAACGTTCGATTTCTCGGAACTGCGGAGGGAAAGAGAGAAAGAAGACCGTCTTCTCTTTTCTCGTTTATTATCGATCACGGTGTACGATAAGCGAGCCTTCGGAGTCGAGATGCGTTAGCTTCTTCCGTTTGTCCTAACGTCAAAATAAACTCTCGGCTTTCTTCCCATTCGCAATGCTATCTACGATAACGAAATATTCAGCGATAACAATATTATTTATTTTAGCTATCTCGTTAATGAAATAATGCGCTACGCTTTTGCTTTCTTTTTTTTTTTCTTTTCTCCTCTTAACGACGTGTCAAATATTTCAGTAATTGGCGACGATTTAAATCAAGACGACGATTATCAATTTGGACTATGGCATTTACTTAACAATGTTATTTTGTCTACGGAATTGGACGTTTTTCTGAAATATTCGGAAGAAAGGAGAAGAAGTCTGAGAGAGACAAGATAAGAAACTTGTACCTGCGTCTTTCGATTATGCTAATAAAGAGGAAGCGAAATAGGGGTAGAAAGTTTGTTTCAGCGCTTCCATCACTTACATCGTCCCCATCGTCGTGGGTTGTTGCGTTCTCCGTTAGATGGATTCTCAAATTTCCCTGAAAACTTTGCATAAAGTTCCCAAGGACAACGTATTCCCAATTTGCAATGCATATAGTTCAGCACCTAACTTTCTTCTTACGCAAGTTTCCATTATACATTACCGTTTATGACATGCCCTTGTTTGCCAAGACGGTTTATCGATGACAAAGACATATTTATATGTGCATATATATAATTGCCGAGAGGCAAAAGATTTCCGCGTAGGAAATCGTTTTCTTCGTAGCGATAGGCATCCTTCGAGTAAAACGAAGAAAAATGTTCAAGAGAAGATTCAAGAGAAAGAGATTATAGTCGGTGGATGATTCTTCCGACTACCCTCCTCGCACTTATCCGTCATTATGCGAACGTACTAATCCCCTTTGTCGTATATATTCGCAACGAAGCAACCCCCAACGCGGCTCGCTTTCCCGTCCCTCGAATAATTCCTATTTGTCGTGCTGCAAAAGGGCAGCACGTGCTCGCTCCCTCTCTCTTTCTCCCAAAGGCGCGTCAGAAATTTTCGTATTATCGACCCGTGCCCGCGCCGTTGTTGCACGTCTAACTCGTAAGAACGCACGTGCAAATTCGTTCGTACGCGTGTGCGCGTTGGACACATCGAAAGATATGGTCTCTTATGGCTACACGATGATCGAGCTATACTGATCGATTTGTCAAGTGAAAACTCGAAATGTTAACTAGGTCAAACTACGATAAGAAATTTAAGAACAATTGCAATCAAATAACAATTGCAATAATTGTAATAATCGAACTAATACGTCCTCTTGTAATAATTCCTCGAGTGCCGTTGAATTTCTGAGCTCCGATGAAAGTTCGACTATCATCCTTTTAAGAGGAAAGAAAAATGGAATTCTGGGCACGTATCTCGATGAATGCACGTTCCACGTCCCAGGAGGAGTCCTCCGAACGTTGCAGATCAGACGTAAACTCATAGCTCCGTCCGAGTTACTCGAAATTGATATAAGAAAGCTCACGATTCAAAAAGCTTTCATAGAGCCATCATACGTGGATTGGATTTAAATGTTCCATAATGTTCGATCCTTGTGAGAGAGTCGTTCGAGCGCGCGACATGTATTAAACTAGCTAGAGCAGGTGTAATGCACGAACTATATCAATCAAGTTCTCGTTGGTACGTGCAAAAAACGTAATTAACGATTCTGCGCACAACAATTATAGCGTTACATAATATTAGGAATAGGATTCAATAATATCAAATTATTATTCGCATTATTAACGATTGACGATATCGTAGATATCGTCGAGACAAAAAAGAAAAAAAAAAAAAACCCCCAGAAATTATAATTTCCACACAATATTGTATACATTTTGCTCGCAAAAGTGTCGTCCACGTACGTACGAACAAGAGAGACTGCATGTATATATACAGATGCATAGAGCTGTGGAACGAAGGTGGGCTCGTAGGGAACTAAGTAAACGACGTATCTCTCTCTCTCTCTCTCTCTCTCTCTCTCTCTCTCTCTCTCTCTCTTGTGTGGGAGAGCGGATTGGGGGACATACTCTCACATGAGAACACTTTGGAGAACGTCGACGAGAGTAGACGAACACGGACGCGAGCGTTCGCCACGTTATACGGGGTGTCTCGGCTTGTTAAGAAGCTTACATATGTGTCCTTTTTATAACATTCGCGTTTTTTACCTTCAACGACGACCAACACATACCCTCCATTTCGGTGTACACGTATAAGAGAGTCGACCTATTACGTTCGTGATATTTTTAAGATAGCTATTAATTTATCTTTTTCTTTTTATCTATTAGGAGTAAGGTAATAGATAAAAGAATAATCGTCAAAATTCATCGATGGCTATCGTAGAAATTTATCAATGCTTTTTACGCGTTCCCCCGTCGAGGGAACGGATTAAAATGATTGCGTCGGTTATCGGTTTGTTAATCGCCAAACCAGTTTTTTAACTCTTCCCTTGGTTTCGTAGAAAATGTCGGTGTCTCGATTCGAATCGAATGAAATATAAGGAAGAATGAAACGATCGCGATAATATCCGAATAATAACGTATATCCGAATATTATAAACGAGAATTCTAATGTCATTTGCAAAGCTAGAAAAAGATAGAGATAGGAAGTAAGAGAAAGGAAGGACGAGAGAATGGATCAGGGAGGAAATTTCAATTCGGCGAAAGTTACGAGGCGTTATTGCAACGGGTCAATCGTGTGGCGCGAACTCGTGATTTATAAGGGCCCCCGGGGCGGCTAATTTTCGGACACCCTGTGTGCAAGCATAACGCAGGCGCAGGCAGCTGTCACCTTACACCCATGCTGGAGGAGGCATGGGGCTGCGCGGCGGCCATTCTCAACTTATCTCTAGGATCTTTGTAAACATGTCGTGAAATCCGAGTATCCAGCCAGTGGCGTAGGATTGTGGCCTGGTTGGGATATATATCTCTTGGTGCTCTAATGTAAGAGCTAAGGCGCGTATTCCAGACGCCTCCAAGATCCTCCTTGGCCCTCTTCCCCTCTCTTTCCTTCATTCTCTCTCTCTCTCTCTCTCTCTCTCTCTCTCCCTCTCTTCTTTTCTGAGAGAGAGACCGCAATGTTGCGTGCGCATTTCGTTAGTATCCTTGACGACCGAGGACTACTCTATGCTCGAGAAACGTCACTAAATGGAGTACATCTTTGTTCCGTAATAATAGAAGCTTCTTTTTTTTTCTCCCCTTTCTTTCTTCTCTTTTTCGTTAACCGAGAGGGTCAACGCCTGGAGTAGTAAAGCCACGAATCGACCTCCTCCTCCTCCTCCTCCTCCTCCGTCATCTAGTCCTTTTCGAATTAAAACAGTCGTCCTTGGCATCCTCTTCGAATTTTCCTTCCCTTCTCGATATCGCATTTACATATCGTACGCTTATCTATTTCTCGCGAGATCGATCTCCTCCTTCTTTGCATTTTCCTTAACAGCAACGTCCGTTACATAGTACGCATGCAAGTTAACCGATTTTATATAAGCTTTCATATATTATTATTTTATCGCTGCGCGATATTTCGAGATCGTCGAAGGCAGCTCAAGGAGTCTCGAGATTTACCAGACAAGAACCACAGTAACGTGAAACATAATACAAGTTGCACCAGCCAGTCCTAAGCGCTCAACCATGCGAAGCAGCCAGCGGCCAAGAAACGCGACGCACGAATCAGATTACATCTTGCGTTCGCTGCTTATCTTTATTCTTCGCCTTACCTCGCTTCAACACAACAATTCACCTCATTTCACTTCAGTGACAACCCTTCGAGAGGCGTCTTATAACGTGCTCGCGATATTCGATCGTCCTTGAAATTCAAATATTACGATTACGAATGTGATTCGAATCGTGCGCTCTAGATCGTTTGGCCCTTTCAATCTTGATATTTTGTCCTTCCTTGATAATTCCTTCGTCCCTCACGTCGCCGCCTTACACACACACACACACACACACACACGTACGTTTTCTTTTATTTATACGGCAGGACATATACGGTAAAAGGATCTCTCTAGAATGTTTAGGAATAATTTACAAAAGATTTTATTCGTTATCATACAATCTTATATTAACCGTTTAACCTGATACTTTGATTAATAATTAACTCTTTGCTAATACTTTTCCGCCTGGCTACCCTGTTGGTCGTAATGTTTTTCGTCCGTACAATGAGCGACGTACTTTCAATCGATTATCGCAAAACTTGGGAAAACTTTGGCTGAGAAACTTCCCCCACCCCCCCACCCACCCCAAAGAAATTAAAATAAATCTCCTAGAGCAGAATCTTTTTTCATTTTCTTTTTCCTTATTCATACTTCATATGCAGAGCGTATAAGAGGAATTTGCGTCTAGTAGAATAATAATAATAATAATAATAGTAACAACAGGTAAGCTGCGTTCGGAAATAATGTTCACCTGTTAAACAATCTGAGCTTACCTGTTCACCATTAACTATATATTATATCGGGATTTCGGTGCAAAGAGTTAAATATTAGTTAAAACTATACGTTACTGTTACTCGTTATCGGCGGCGCTGGTCTGTAAGAAAACTGGCGCCTGTGTACCCTGCGCGACTTGTATGAGTTGTGGTTGAGTTTGAATGGGAGCGGTCTGTATTATGATAGGTTGATTGCTACCTCCTTGAACCTGCATGCGTATCATTTGTAGTTGCTGAGGCGTCAACTGGATCTATAGAGTTAAACGAATATGAATATAAATAAAAGGAAATAACGAATAATTTAATAGCATTACATCATTTAAGATATGGACGTAATAAGCCTCTTTATCTGCTTTTATAATATAGTTACAGGTATTTGTTGTATTTCCCCAGTGGGAGTTACAATTTGTTGTACGATTTGAATTCCTCCGGTCTGAGAAGATGGGGTTGGTTGCGCCTGTTGTAATTGGATTATTTGTTGACCGGACGTTTGTTGCGGACTCTGCACAGTAACGGTTTGAGTTGTACTCGCGCTCGATGTTTCCTAACAAAAGAAAATATTCTTTTTTTTCTTTTTCCCCTATATAACGAAGAATTCTTTTTATCGAAGATCACTCTATTTCTCGATACGATATAACGGATAATATAGGGGATTACCTGTTCGACGGGGCTACCAATGTTGATCGTTTGTATTTGTCCCGTAGAAGGTTGAACGATTTGTATAGGTTGCGTGGCCGTACCATTATTCTGTACGTTTTGATTCGCCGTAGCTTGTTGCTGCGCTAATTGAAAGTAATAATGAACTTGATCCGAGTTCATGGACGTGCGCACTGTACTTTCCGTTTGTGCTTTGCTCTGCTTCAATTCGTCTCTAGGAACAATATCAATAAGAAAATCAAACTGATCGTATTTCGTTATTGCCATTGCTATGTCATTCCTCTGAAGTGTACGCCTTTTATTATCTTCGGTGTGAACCCATGCCCTAAGAGTAAGCTCATGAATAAAGATTTCTGCCGCTTTAGAAAATAGCATTGGGGCCTCGGCGCTTATCATTTTAACATCCCCATCCAACTTCATGATCTTTTTTATCCTAGCTAGTGGTAGAGACTGAGTTTTTTGATCTATCTACGAAGCAATACAATTGTACGTTAAAAAACTTACTTATTTCTTATCTTATTGTGTGTGTGTGTGTGCTTAACAATCAAACCACAAAACAAATTTTTACTTACGGTCCTAATTTTTTTAATTTCTTCCGTAACCTTTGGCCAAAATTGAATTAAGTTTTGTTGAGCTTCCGAACTGCCAGGTGATGCAATTTGCAAATCCCCATTCGAGTCTCCTTCAACTTCGCTGTCCTGGTTACTATCATGACAAATATTACAATATATTTAATAACGATTATGATGGTACAATTAAATTTGTATAAATTCTTTATTATATAAATTTCTATTTATATAATAATACACAGATACGTTCGCTCGGCAAGGTGTAATATTTACTGAAGGAAAAAGGTATAATTTCAAACATAACCTCAACACCAATTGTAACACCATCTTTACATACACGCCGTGTGTATATACACATGCAAGGACGAACGGAGGCACGCAGGCACGCACGCACGCACGCACGACGTACGCACGCACGCACGCACGCACGCACGCACGCACGCACGCACGCACACACATATATACATATACTTACGCATTCACGAAGAATACCGACATTCTGGCTTCACTATGTACACGTTTGAACAAATCATTAATTTTTACATTAAACAAAGCATTTTAATCTTTGAAATTTTTCACCCAACAGTCTAAAACAGACAATAGTGTTTTTTTAACAGAGAAAATGTACAACAGATCCAATGTTTGTAATGGAAATGTTGCTGCCATCTTTTGTCAAACATTTTTTCGCATCACGCAACGAAACGTTGTCCATTGCCACACGAGATGGCGCTAACGCGCCCATCTTTCTTTTCCTTTCTTCAGAATTATATATATCGTGATATTTTTTTTCAACGTCGTACAACGTCGCATTTATTTTTCGCACGGCAACATTTTATACAATAAAAAGACAATTATATATACAGGAAATCATAGAATAATCTTTCGTCCTGGTATTAGCCTCAGGTATATTCGTTTCTTTCTTGCATAGTCTTATAACTGGAGATCTTTTGAAAAACGTGATTCAATACTTCGCTGGCCGTATGAACGTCCGAACTGCTTATCCTTAATATACTACCAAATTCTCTAATGTAATGATCCAATTCGGTGTCGTTCGATAAATTCTTACTAGACATATATTTATTCGTCAATTGGGATAACTTCAATAAGTCAGAACTAAATGCCTCGTCCAGGTCAAATAATTCCAAGGCTGGCGGTGGTAATTCCTGGAAGCTCGGTGGAAAGACCTGAGAAATGAAAGAACAACAATGATTGGGAAGATAATCAATTGGAAATGATTATTTTCAAATCAATTCTTATATCGATCTCTCTCTGTGTGTGGATGTTTTACCGATGCTTGGGTAGGCGGTAAAGGTGCCTCAAAATGAGCTGGTATCAAGCTCAATGGTTCGTGCTTCACTCCCAAAGTTTCGTATGCCTTTATAGCAGCCGGTACCATATTCAAGTTTATCGAGTAAAAATGATGTTTAAACAGTTTCGTATATTCTCGCGGAATCTCGATATTGTCGAGATCCTGCGTACAAACTTTTGGATTGTCCGCTTGTTGCGTTATATCGGGTACAAAGTTGTATTCCCAAAACTGAAAAAAAAGGAAAAAGAAAAAAAAAAGAAAAAGTAAGAAAAACGAAAGATCATTTTTTTCTCTTCTCAATCTCTCTATCGTCGATGTTAGACCTACGTCGACGTCGTCCGGCTGACGTAAATCTCTCTCGGTCGTATCGTTCGAATCGAAGAAATCGAAAATCATATCTTGCAAGGCACTATTCTTTTCCCTCTCGATATAGGAATCCGTAAACATCCTGGCCGAGCCCAAAACGACCAATTTACCAGATCCATTTTTACCCGAATAGTATGCACAGATAGGCCTGTTCATTGGAATAGCGATTGAGCCGCTTGACAACGCGACCACCGACGGTTGCACAACGTTCAACGTCGCACCATACGGATAAAGGAAGTTGATGTCTCTAATCGATTAGGAAACGTATAACATTAACGATAACGACGAAAGTTATACTTTTTTCTTATTGCTTGCTCTTACGAGTATTCGTTGTGATCCTTCGAAAAGGTCGATTTGTTCGACAAGCCTTGAGAGACTAGACACTCCTTCGGATGTAACGTTTGATTATAACCCATACGTATGACGCTGTCTAAAATCGATGGACACGATTAAAATTATTATTAAAAGATATTATTATTATTATTATTATTATTATCTAAGAAAATATTATCGTAAACTATACCATTGTTCACCATCACCCCGTATTCCTCGATGAAGAAATTAATATTCGTGTTCGATTTGTTTTCGCCACCTTCGCCTAGCATCACTAGAACGTTGCCGCCGTTATTGACGAAATTTCTGATGGCGTTCATTTCCACTTCGGTGAATTTATTTCTCGGTCCCGGTAATACAAAGACCCTTCCACTCGTCAATGATTCTTCGGTGATGGTATCGTTGTTTCTGAAAGAACGTTAAAAAGTCAAAAAGACGAGGCTTCGAAATTGAATGATCCGCAGGAGATGCTTACTCGATCAATTTCCATTTTGATTTCAACTTTCTCTGCAACACTTTGAACTCCTCGTTCAATTTTCTTTCATTCTTCGACGCATCGAAAATGACAACGTTAACGTTATTGTTGTCGCTACTTCCTCCACCGAAGATCGAACTCATCTTTCCTTATTTTGCCAGAGAGATAGGTCGACGAATATATCGACGAGATCAACGATTCATTCTCGTCGACATTACACGATTGTCAACGTGAAAAGAAAAAGATGATAACCGTCCTCGTTTATTTCGACAAAACGTATATCGCCATCCTTTTAACCTCAACGCTACGTCGCGTTGTCAATGGCAACGAATTAGACCCTAAGGCCCAGCTAATGGCGCGATTGGTTTCTATAACAGCCAATAGTATTAAGGAAAGAATTACGTATAACGTAAAATTGTCCATAGAATTCGTTTATGGCTTGCGTAACATTTTCAAATTATCATGATAATATTCTGTTAATGTTGTACAACATACGTCGTATGAATAAATACTTGATAATAAATAGTTATAATAGCGCGCCTTCGTTCGAATTGGTCCATTCGAATCGAAGCATTGCGCATGCGTCAGAAAATATCTTCGACTCTTCCATAATATTTACTTTGGGCCAACTTCAGGCCAATAACAATTGTCAACCGGTGTGAGGCCACGTGTCCGTCTGATAGACGCGAGTTCTTTTTTTTTTTTTCCCTCACATCAAACAAATCTAGATAACTTAGTTTGAAGGAAAGAAGGAGAATGGCAACTCTCGAGCAAGACAATAACGAAGAGTTGAAACAATTATTGAACGCTCCTCCTGTGAGAAATATTACCGAGGATATATGTATGGCTCCGCCGTTATCGGTAGGTTATTAATTACAAATTCATGATAACGTTTAAGAAATCAACTTGATTACGCACAATTGATTGCAGACTAACGTGCCACGGCCAAGTACATCTCAAAATGTTAATCCATCTACTACCATGAATCCGATGGTACCCAATACGGTCAACAGTACAAAGGAAATTCCAGAGGCTTGCGTACAGTAAGAAAAAATCCTCCTAGATCTTCTCTGAGGCATACCCATCCCCTTTTTTATCCTTTCTCTCTCTCTCTCTCTCTCTCTCTCTCTCTCTCTCTTCTTTTCCCAGAAACGTCGTTTCCACCGTTAACTTAGGTACGGAATTAAGACTGATGTATATTAATACGAGAACTAGGAATTCGGAATACAATCCAGCAAGATTCACCGGTTTAATAATGAGAATACGTAACCCCACAACGACAGCTCTGATCTTTCGTTCTGGAAAATTAGTTTGTACCGGAGCCAGAAGCGAGGCGGATTCTTGCTTGGCAGCAAGAAAGTTTGCCAGGATTATACAAAAATTGGGTTTCCCGGTAAGGACGTCCCTTGGATCCTTATATTAATGAAATTAAACTTTTCGTTATATCCTTCCTATAATATATTATCTCGTTCGTTGCAGGCCAAATTTTATAATTTTAAAGTACAAAATATAGTCGCTACGTGCGATCTTAAATTTCCCATTAAGTTGGAAAATTTAAATCAAATGCATGGTCAATTTTCAAGTTACGAACCAGAGCTCTATTCCGGTTTAATATATAGGATGGTTTTACCTAGAGTGGTATTACTCATATTTGTAAATGGAAAGATAGTATTAACTGGTAAGATCGAATAATGTTCAATCGATATAATATTATAGTTTCTTTACCGTTTATGCGATTCAATGTATTATCCTCTCAAGCCAGTCGCATCTATCCTATGTATACCGATCTATGATATTGAGATTAGCTTATGTTGCAGGTGCAAAGAAACGATCTGAATTGCAGGACGCATTAAATAATATTTATCCGATATTGAAAAGTTTTAGAAAGCAGTAAGATAGTGTCGTCATTTTGTACGTTCGTCTTATATCTTTATATAGAAATAATATTTCTCTTTATTTATTAATTGATTGTTATACGGTAACTTTGCCAGTGATGTTACATTTCATATGTATAGAAATGTATTTGGTAAGGTGCATTCCCTCGCGATACGCCAATATGTAACAAATAATATTTAATTATTGAATATCTCATCGATAGCATCTTGTGAAAAAGTGCAATGGAACGATACGTGAGATATCGTCTACGTAGTTGTGTCAAAACGTCGTTTGTTTCAAAGAACGGAATTTCGGATAAAGTTGAACGACAAATCTCATGTTAAAATACGTATAATTCGTGTGTGTGTGTGTGTGTGTGTGCGTGGGTGGGTGGGTGGCTGTCTGTCTGTCTGTCTGTTTGCGTACATGCTTGCGTGAATGTGTGTATATTACAATTGTTTACATCGATAAATTAAATGGTTCATTTTAATAGTAGCATTTTTTGGTGCGACGACGATCATTTTAATGTATAATATATTGAAAAAATCTTAAATAATTTATGTAGAAGAAATTTACATGTATACGTGACTTTTCTCTCTCCCTCTGATCTAAGCATGTATTACAATCCTTTTATTTAACACGCATATAATATTTTTCCATCGAGCATAGTGCATAGAGTTATTCAATGTGACTTGACAGTAAATACTCGATAGATAACATTTTTATATCTTTGCCTTTTTAGTAAACCACATTTATACCTTTTTTCGCAGCTATCGGTAATTTTTCTCCTTGGAAGAATGGATTCTCTTCCTAAAAAGGAAATCGTAGGAATAAAGTTGAAAAAGTTCAAGTTCGAATAAGTTCGTCGACTTACCTGAAATTCGACGATCTTTTCAAAATCAGCATTTGAAATGCGTATACCAGGAAGACCATTATTGTTAATGGAATTAGACGGACAATCTGCCATGTGTTCGGTATCGCACATACAATCCTGTATGCTTTGATAATGACGACTAAACGCCGCCGTATTCTCAAAGTCGACAAGACAGTTGTTCTCACCTGATAGCAAATAAACAATTTTTCTTCTACGACATTATACAGGCATTATATATAGGACATTATATATATATATATATATATATATATATATATATATATATATATATATATATATATATATATAGGATTAGGTAAAGGTTAATTGTTATTATTCTTTGCTCGGAAGATAGGAAAAAGAAAAGAAAGATATTGATATGACGAGGCACTTTAACGAGGGAAACTACGAAAGAAAGAAAGGAAAAAGTCTGTAACTCACTGGTGTATCCTATTGGGCAAGGATTCGGCGGTGTGCAGTAAGCAGGTAATGCATTTTCAGTTTTATCATCTTTTCCGCCCTTTAAACCAACGCCCTGTTGTATCCTATGTCTATCGTTACCCCTGTAATAATCATTCGCATGCTGATGACTCCATAGAGTACTATGTTGCAGGTATTCTTGATCGCGAATACTTGGATTGGGATTGAACGTATCGACGGTTTCGTAATCAGCCGGTAGATCTATCGGTATTTCCTTTGGCTTATCAAAGTCATCGGACAATCGAGAATTACCGAAATATTCGGCGTAAGAATTGACAGCGTCGATAAAATCGTTCAACGTATCGATGGTATTTTGATGATGCCTTTCCGCCAGAAGATGTTCTTCCTAAAAATCGATAAATTAGATTGACCAATTGAAATCGATTCGCTCGTTAATGATAATCGCAATAATATTATTCGTCCGTTTAATTTTACCTGAATCGTAGATGGTAAATAGAACGATGCCTGCGTAGCTACGGCTATCAAGAGAAGTAGAATACAGTACGGCATAGCGGGAGGAGCGAATTGTAGCTGTAATCAAATTGAGAAAATGACAATTTACAAGATGACAATTGTTTCATTGACCTCATTGCGCACGTACACGCGATCTGGGCCATCATGAGCTCATCAAAGATTCGCCCATGTCCCTTACGATTATCAACGAGAGAATAACATTTTCTTAATTACCAGAATCGGCGATTGATTTAAGTAGCAGACGAACGGAGCAAACGAACGGGTCCTTGACGAGATATTTTTTGTCCGATGGCTGCCGGTATTCACGTCAATCGGACCCTCGGAATCCTCGAGAAGAGAGCGCCGTTGGTGGTCTTAGCTAGTATCAAAGTATTGATCCTTTCGATTTTACGAGAGCTACGTAAAAAGGGAACCTTCGAACTCCCACTCGCTGTTCCACTATGTTTCTGGCAACCCACATTCGTAAAGCCGAATTACGAGCGAAGGTTGTACGTCACGATATCGGGACGACGAGTGTCTCTAACGTACTTAATAATTTTTTTCTTTTCCACTTGAATAATTATTTGCAATTTATTGTAAAATAATTCTTTCTTATCGCATTCAACGATAGATTCTTAATCGAATCTAGGCCAATTTATTCGAGTTGCATCATACAAAGAATTTCTTTCTAAATGCTCCTAATTGTCTATTATTATGTATTATTGTTCATATCAAATTCAAATAATATGATAATTAGCTTCGGTAATCAATTTCGAGGCGTCCTTTTATCGGATATAAATGGAGATTCGAAGGGATCATTTTTGCAAGAGGTAAAAGGGGAAGAGAGATATCAAAGGACCCTTCTCTTCTCATTACGGTCGGTATATAAACGTCCATTAGTCGTTGTCCCGCGTTTACGGACTTTCGAATGCAATTCTTCAAATTTAATTCTCAGTTAATAGTATGTATCGGTAGAAATCAGTGGCCTATGTGAAATATCGTAAAACGGAAAGGAGGAACTGTTCCTGACCTCTCTCCCTCTCTCTCTCTCCCTCTCTGTCTCTCTCTCTCTCTCTCTCTCTCTCTCTCTCTCTCTCTCGATTTTTCCAAGATTCCAAAAGTATGTAGGAGCAAGGTTGAAAGAGAGATTTCAATCTCGTCCGTTTATAGCTTCCTGTAAATTCCTCGATCCATCGTTAGCGCGTAAAATACGGGTCAACAGAGAAGAGATCAAACGTGGAAAATGCATCGTAGCTCGTCTGATTTCTCTCATGACCAGAAGCCCAGAGATTGCATCTTTAGAATTATCGTACAATTCTCTCTTTTTTGTCTTTTTCTCCGTTATTCATGCGAGATGGAATATGTGAAAAATTGAGAGAAATAGAATATGTATAGTAAATTGCGACGATTCTATATACATATAAATATATTGTTTAACGATGTCAGCGTTGAGGGGTTGTTACGCTTTGTCTCGGCGTCACAAGTATTGATCTCCACGGAGCGACTATGCGAATGAAGTATATGCGTCTCTCCGAAAAATTTCGGAAATAGATTTTTATCTCTCTCTCTCTCTCTCTCTCTCTCTCTCTCTCTCTCTCTCTCTCTCTCTCTTTCGTTCATTCTTCTTTTCTTTCTTCAACAGGCTATTTATTATTCCACCCTCGTTTTGTCACGTTGACGTTTTTTCACGAGCTAGATCGTACGAGTTATCTAATATATGCGTACGTGCATGTGCCTGTCCATTAGAAAAATTTCTATTACGTAATCTGCAGGTACATTCAAATGTTGCGACCTTTTCTTTAGATTTTCACCCAAAAATCTTTCAATACGTAGAACGATTCGTTAGTTCGATCTGAGATAGATTCTTTCTTTCTTTCTTTCGGAGAATTTCAAATTCTCTTTTCGTTTATTTCCTCGCTTTCGTCGTTCCTTCATCGTTCCTCTCACTCTATATATATATATATATATATATATATATATATATATATATATATATATATATATTTCTCTCCCCTATTGGAATCCCGCCGCGTCAAGGGTCTCGCACCAATGCGTTGGAGCACTTAACGTAAAACACATTAGCATATTCGGTGGACCCTGAATTTTGCTGTTGCTGCAAGTCAATTAACAAAGTCAGGTGGTTCGACCGAAACTAGTTTATTATACTGTACGTATTCCCTTTGATATCACGCGTGTACGTGTACAAATATATATTTCATCTTCGTCGCGCCCAGAACGACGCATGTATGTGTATTTTCTCCCAACGACGAATAAAATATCTTAAAAATAATAAAGTCGCTAATTCGTACTTGATCGATATCCGACAATGAGTATCGATTATTTACAGTTGGACGTTTTAATTTCACAACGGTAACGGTGCAAGCTTCGGAGCATCGCATGTTGCTCGATCGGATAGAATAATGGGGAAAGATCAATCGTACGTACATAACATCTCTCCAACGACAGACAACTAATTTTGCCGATAGAAATATATTAGGCTGCAAGGAGGAGTCAAAGGATAACCTTTCCTCGCAATTATCCTATTATTGACGTTCAACAAAAGGATCTCCTCCTCCTCCATCGTTGAAACAATTTAGAAAATCACGTTTCCTAATAAATGGCTTTCTCCTTTTTTGCTTTTCGATGAAAAATTGAGAAAGGAAATTCGATTTTTATGAGTACGCGTTATGACAATTGTTAAAATTTCAAGGAAAGAAAAAAATAGAGACGCTTAGACCCCTCACATTATACACTCCGTAAATGAAACTCCGTGTCAGATCCGAGGATCTAACGAGCGTGGAATCATTAGTCGATAAGATAAAAAGGAATTCGATGAATTCATAGGCCTTCGATCTTGATGGGTGAAGAAACGTTTGTACGTCCTCGTAACCCGAAGAGATCTATTAGGGAATGATTCGTGGTAGGTATCATGGGAGGTTGACGCGATGGAGGAGATCATCAAGTACACGATCAAATGTTTACTCAATGACGGACTGCTTGGCTGCTTCGTCAATTCGATCATTTTGAATAATAGATTGATCAAGATATGCCAAGAATTGGATGCCTTGGGTTTCGATTCGAACGTCTTTAATAATTTCTATTTTTCGAGGGGACATTGTGAGAAAGATTGCGTGTGAGTGAAAGCAAATTATAATGCTATTTTGTTCGATCAAAAGTCATGACATTATTATTTATAATTATTATATTCTCTCCGAAGATACGTATACCAATCTCAATAGAGTTCTTCCTTGAATTGGCAGGTTATTAGAGAAAGGAAGAAGAAGAAGAGGAGGAGAAAAAATGAGAAAAAAAGAGGAGGAGGCAAAGAGTCGAGAAGATTTTTCTCTTGATCTTAGGGCAGAAGTTATTTTAGGAAGTAAGAAAGCATCTGCAGGATCCATCTATCCGTTGAACGGAAGTGCTTGTAAAAGAGCAGCTACTTATGATTCTCCTAGCAACGAAAAAATCGATCGTAACGAACGTATGAAATCGCAGGGCACCTTCGAATCAACCCTGGACCATTATTCCTGTCGATTGGAAAATTCTTCCAACTTGTCCGACGCGGTACGCTACGCGAATGGGAATGATAGTAACGCCGATAGGAAAGTCAAAGGGAAAAAATGTCGAAGTTTATTTGTGCCGTGGGACTGTCGTCGTCGTCGTCGTCGTCGTCGTCGTCGTCGTCGTCGTCGTCGTTGTTGTTGTCGTTGTTGTCGTTGTTGTCGTTGTTGCCGTCGTTGCTCGATGTCGTTAAAGCCACGGATGAGAAGACAACGTCGTTTATCTTTGCCCTTTAAAGCCGACGATGTGACGAGGGAGATTTTCAAGGTCGATCCAACTCTTTTCCTCTCAGGCGAATCCTACTTGATTGCGGCTAAAAGAAAATTCGAAATGGGAATACTGAGCGTTTGTTCCTGCCTTAACGACGTCGTTCGAAAAATATTCGGCGAAACTTCTATCGTGGAGCTACGTTTGATTTTGGACATTCGTAAAGATTACATCACCTTCAAATTGACAGGTAGAAGAAGTCAGGAGGCGAGGTCCTGTCTCTTGTTTGCGAATCGAGTCCGAGTACCGATCCGTCAAAGCGTGCACAGGCGTGACGTCGGGGTTATTACCAAAGGCGATATTGGCCTGATCGACCAAGGTATAATATTGAACATCGACGAGAATATAAAGGAAAAGGATGATTCATCATCGATCGAAGGAAAAGAAGAGGATGATGAGGTGAAAGGGAAAAGGAAGGTCTTAACGGAGAATATCAGTGACGATTGTACGACAAGTAAACGACTCGATGTTGATCCTACGTGTCTTTCGAACGAAGAAATTTTATTCGATCGAACTGTCTTCTGTCGTCCTTCTTGCGAGACTCCGATCGTCCTGTCCCGTCATCGGTCGATCGACGAAAACGCGAATATTTTGAATCCTTGTTCGTCGAATATTTCCAAGAACAAGGATGACACGTTGAATTTGACAAAGTCATCAAAGAAAGAGGAAGAGGAAGAGGAAGAGGAAGAGGAAGAGGAAGAGGAAGAGGAATTGAGCGAAGACGTTTGCGCCCAAAGGCTTTGCAGTTTGGTAACCAAAGATGAGATCGTTCGTACGATCGAGACGAGAGATGAAAAGGAAGAAATCGTTATTAGCAGTTCGATGAGCATGGACAGTTTAACGAGGAGGAAACAAGTATTACTTTCTAAAGAAGTAGCGAACCTCGATTGCGACTCGAGATGTTCCTGCCGTTCGAAAGTTTCTTCATTTTCGTACGTGGGACGAAAAAGCGAGGAAAAGCTTCAAGGTGCGTTGGGAGACGAGATCGAACGAGTGGAGAATTCATCCATGATTGGTGAAAAGGATATTCGAAGGGAGCAAGATCGCGGGATTCAACTCTGTCCGATCGAAAAAAGAGAAAACCATAGGGAGGATCATAGGGACTTTGTATCGTTGTCGATTCAAACGTCAAGAACGAGGTATTGCGCGAACGCTAGTTCGACCGTTATCGTTGCCGCCGGTGGCAAGAGGAAAAGAAGGAAGGGATCAGGATCGCGAACGAAAGTAAGAGAAGGGCGACTTCGCGATAAAGAGTCGTCGAGAACGACTCTTTATTTTAAAATGCCGAGGAGGAAAGAGGAGGTTGGATATTTAGAAAGCGATTGCGAGAAACGCTTCATCCTGGGAAAATATAAGAATCGTTTGCCGTACGTTTGTACCTGTAGGAAATGTTTCTACAATCGAAAGCGAAC
The DNA here is from genome assembly GCF_910589235.1 of Vespa crabro. Lineage (NCBI taxonomy): Eukaryota > Metazoa > Arthropoda > Insecta > Hymenoptera > Vespidae > Vespa > Vespa crabro. The sequence goes on from NC_060966.1 coordinate 6,580,189, forward strand.
GGAGCCATGGATCTCGAGAATAGAAAATTACGTTGGCTTTCGAGATTCGAACTTGTTTTCAAAGAGTTTCTACGGCGGGAGGAGATCCATTGGCCGGCTTAGAAACATGCTCCGCGCGAATTTACGAAGATTAATGCAGAGGGGTAAAGCCGAGGTAAACGTCGAGGGGACCGCCGATCGCTCCGGAGGACCGTCGAGGAAGGAACTTTGTCGAAGGGGAGAAAACGGAAGAGATAGGAAAGGAACGAAAGATGGATCTCCGTTCTCAAACGGTCGAACTCCAAACTATTTCGATCGTATTGCGATTTACGATTTACGATCGTCCTTCGACGATCGTTCCTCGAAAGATCGCCGATCGACGATCCATTCCCTATCGAAATTCAAAGAAGGATCGCCAACTCGCCGGGATTATTTATATATACCGATTGGTCCACGACGATCGAACAAAGGAAGTATTAAACTCGTCGACGGATTTACGTCTCGTTCTCGTAATCGCGATCTCGTTGGCACGACGAAATTCCTTTCGGAGATGAAAAGAAATTTCATGGACGTAGAAAGTGGAAGAAAATCTAAGGAGATACGAAAGACGTCATGCGAAAATAGAAAAGAACTTTTTTCGTACGAACGATTCGTCAACGATTACGAGAAACCTATCAGCGATCTTGGTTTAGATTTTCGATACAAGTTGGAACAATATGTCGCGCTATGTAAGAACATTAGATATTCTTTTTTGGGTAATGGGAAAGGGGAGGATGTTAGAACCAAACAATAAATTCTTATTTGGCCTCGCACGAACGAGGTTGATAACTTGCTCGTTATTCGAGGATGGAAGGGAAAATTGTTTAATGATACAACCGAGTACGTATGACGGGGAATATTAGTTTTAATTTGTTTTTTTTTTCTTTTTTCTCTCGACTCTTCAATCCTATCGATTTAGAAACAACTGAATTGATATTACGTACGAACCGAGGTAGAGAATTGGGAATACAACGGAATAATATTCGCGATATTATTCGTCCGAGGAGGACGAGAAGATAGTGAAATTCGAGTTATTCGGGTCATAGGATTGCCGGTGGTGCGAGGATAAAGAATGACAGAGCTACCATTCAGAGAACAGCAGGCAGCCTCTGGAGCAGATCGATATTTCCTGGCAACCGTGGAGAGGGTGCCCACGCCGCGACCGCTTTACCCTCTGTTTGTAACAATGCGAGTCGGCTTCTAACGTCTAGCGATGGATTTGAGCCAACGCACCGATAGACAACATTCATCTTAATTTCGTCGACCACCAAAAACATATCTTTACTTACTCCCTATCGATTCCTTTTCTCACCTTTGACCAATTATATTGTATTATATTATCGAGCGGTTAAGTAAAATGTCCTTGCTCCTTCATCTTATTTATTTTTTTAATTTTAAGAACGAGATAATAAAGAGAAATTAGAGAGGAGTATGACGTGTTCCATATACGACTTGAAATAAATCCGTTCGGAAGAAATTTTTTCGTTCCGGGAGAGAGAGAGAGAGAGAGAGAGAGAGAGAGAGAAGACCAACGAGTATATTTTCATTAAAATACGACGATCTTCCTTTTGAGAGACCTACGGTATTTGCATAAAGAAACGTTGAAATTAATTCGCAAGGGCTCGTAATATTTGTCAATGATAACGAGAGCTTGCTTCGATCTCGTCTCAACTCTTAGTTAATATCCTTTTGCGAAACCACTTCGATCTCAACCGATTATTCAACGTAAAATAGTAACTTTAAGATAGCAAAAGGTAGAAATATATTTATGACAATATCGTATGTTCGATGGAAAGCTTCGAGCTTGACCTTGTTATATTTGACAAATATCATAGAGAAAGCTAATCACCGGCGGATAAGGATTAAATATCGAAAAAATCACGAGCTAAGGAAGAGACAGTTGGACGATCGGAGCTCGATTCAAGGTACGATCGTTGAACGTCGTTAATACCATTACTATGGTTGTTTGCGCGTGCCGTTTTGTTGTTGCAAACGGTTTTCCCATGGCAATGTGGGTGGTCGAAGGGCAGGTGGGGTAGAAGAAGCTCCGCCTGGGGTGGCTACGAGTGGGGTCGATGGATAAACTCTATTGGCCAGTGATATCGATGCGTCGAACTCGTCAGCCAATGGGATCGGACGACCTCGTCGTGATGCGCCGACGACGTCTTTCCAAGTCGACTCTTCGAGGATGCCGAGGACGACCACCGCGACGACCGCGACGACCACGACGACGACGACGACGACGACGACGGTGACGGCGACGACGACGACGACGACGACGACGGTGACGGCGACGACGACGACGACGACGAACACGACAAGGACGACGGCAACGACGACGACGACGAACACGACAAGGACGACGGCAACGACGACGACGACGAACACAACAAGGACGAGGACAACGTCGACGGCGGCGGTGGTGGCAGCTACGACTTAAGCGACGTTCTCCGTCGCGTACCCCGCATCATCCTATTCTCTGCTCGTAATCATATCTGGATTTCATTATCGGTGAGTCTTTCCCTTTTCTTTTTTTTCTCTCGAATCAAATTTTTACTCCCTTCCTAATTTTCATTTTAATTTTTTACCACATTCTCTTGCTTTTTATTTTCCATTATCTCCTGGAGTATAATACGTTTCGTCCGTCAGGGACCAGAAATCTTGTCTCTTTTCAAATTACATCTTTCTTCGTTGCAAGTTATATGTGAGTGGTGATACGTTTCTGGTGATGTGATTCTCTTGAGTGATTTTTTCGAAAGGTTTGATTTATCAATCAAAGTCGTTCCTTGGGAAAACTATTGATCGATACGTTTATCCGTTCTTCTCTTTTTTCTTCGATCAAGAATAATCGTAAGTGAAGGTTTCGAAAGATTGTAACTTCTCTCTCTCTCTCTCTCTCTCTCTCCCCCCCTTTCTATCTGCGGAGATAGAATATACCATGGGGGGTTATATTGGGGTTTGCGGGACTGAAGGTTACGATAGATTCTATGATTTACGCGAAAGATTCGCTGAAAAAAAGAAAAAAAAGAAAAAAAAAAACAAGAAGATAACTGTGTATTAAAAATAAAAAAAGACGATTAAAGGCGAGCTTTTGGCACCGATGATCGAATCGTTCGCCCTTTCGAAAGAGGTCGATAAAATCTATCAAAGCGAGAAGAAAAAAAAGACTGGGGAGTAATTATCGACATGGAGGATGCTCAGTGTCCATTTAAGAGTTGAGTCAGCGTTTCCCATCGACGTCGTTCCACCCTAATTCGTTAACACGTGCTGTGCATTTTGTGCCTTTTGTTCGTCACGTGCTGTTTTAATATCCGACTGTCATTTCTTCGTGTTCGATAATACCCTTTATAACTTTCTTTATCTCCTCTCATCTTGGCGCACCCTTCTAATCTTTACACCTCCATTTTGAAGATCGTTCCTCGATCATCGCGTCACGTGACTCCTCTCGTTCCACGTTCTTTTTTCTTTAGCTCTTATCAAAAGCAGGACGACTAGCAGTCTCGATTTACAAAACGTATTCATCGATTTGGTACGCGCGCGAGCAAGCCATTACGTAATTTCTCACGTGGCAATCGATACTTTATTTCGCTTACGCATCATTTATCACTTACGCTTTCGAGAAATCATATAATATTTCAAAATTCACATTCTACGAATAGAATGAAAGTAGGAATTGTTTAAAGCATGGCGATGGAATGAAAATAGAGCGGACAAAACTCTGAGAGTTTAAGTGAAAAATACGACCGTAAGACAGGGCTGAGTTTTATTTCTCTCTCTTTCTTCACGATCCTGCTCCCTTCGAGATAGATTCCCCGGAGAGTTCGGGGATTAGGGATGGAGAGACTGCCACTCCAAATAAACACCCCTACACTCTCCTACTTTTCCGCCCTTATATATGTATATATATATATATATATATATATATACATATGTACGTATGTATGCATGTAGCTATAGAAAGATGTGTATATATATATATATATATATATATATATATAAGGACGTGGCTCGATAGGGTAGAAGTAGCTATTAAACAGGATATAATCCTCCAAAGTCCTCTTCCTGATCTGTTTTCTCCAAGTAATTATAAAACTGTCGACCGTCTTATTTTTCTCTATTCGATAGATGCATGTGTCTAGGCGATGTAGATTAAGAAATCTTCGGGTATGAGAAAAAAAGAGGATAATTTTTCAGTCCGCGTGTAACAGAGTTGTCGCAAATCCTTTCAGGGGATTTCGTATCGTAAGGAAAAATCATGTGACTTGGCCTACCCCAGGGATTGCCGAATAAAACAACGCAACGACGAAAAGTCCCGAAGTAAGGCCAATAATTGTAAAATGTCTGGATTCGCGTCGGCGAGTCTTGTGGCCTTCAATTCCTTCAAGTCTAAAGCATCGGAGAAACTTTCTGGGTAATGCATCGTTTCTAGATATATATTAAATGAAACGCGTTGCTTTCGACGTCGTCGCTAAGTAACATTTCCTTCTAATACAATTGATACAGATTCAGAAGGAGTAATGCCGGCTACGAGGAATTTGAAATGCCTCCAGAGGCAAGCAAAGACAACAGAGGGTTCGAGGATGAGCGAGGATACAGTGGACAAGCGTCTTTCGATTCGCTTCCAGAACCAGAAAGACCACCTTTACGACATATCGATACTTACTGCAAACCGGAATTACCCTGTTTGTCTAAGAGATACACCGTCGCCGTATTGGCTTGTTTAGGTGAGCCCTTCATTACTTTTCTCTCTTTCTCTCTCCCGCCCTCCACCAGGATGAAGTGAAAACGATCGGATTTGCAGGATTCGTCATCTCGTTCGGCATGAGGTGTAACATGGGAATGGCAAAACTGGTGATGAAGAACACGACCGAAGAGGGCGAGCAATTAAAGTTCAATTGGACGGTCGGCACGGAAAGTGCCATGGACTCGTCCTTCTTTTGGGGTTATCTTATAACTCAAGTCCCGGGTGGATTTCTAGCCTCCCTTTATCCCGCAAATAGAATATTTGGTGCGGCTATAGCGATATCTTCATTTTTGAATCTCCTCGTGCCTGGTGCTCTCAAGGTCGATCCGATCGTCGATATGATCGTCCAAGCATTGAAAGGTTTTGTCGAGGTACGATATTCATTCCGAGTCCATATGCTTACATATATAGAGACATTTCGACAATTAATCAAGGTATTAACATTCAAACTATCTTAATCTTTTCTTTAGGGCGTTACATATCCAGCCTGTCATGGTATTTGGAAATTTTGGGCGCCTCCGCTCGAAAGATCACGACTGGCCACCTTGGCATTTTGCGGATCGTACGCCGCGATGGTAATAGGAATGCCGCTTTCCGGTTTGTTGAGCAATTGGTTCGGTTGGACGGCGTCCTTTTACTTTTACGGTAAATTTTTCGATAATAAACTTCCTATTGCCAAAGACCCCCCCTCGACGTAACTTAGGTGAAATAATAATTTTAGGCATCGCCGGTTTAATTTGGTACTGTTTCTGGCTTTGGCTGGCTTTTGAGAAACCATCGAAGCATCCTTCGATCTCTGCCAAGGAGCTTCGATATATCGAGGATTCGTTGGGTCAAGGGCAAGTTCTGGCACCGATACCTACGTTCTCGACGACCCCATGGAAGAAATTTTTTACGTCGATGCCGGTCCACGCGATCATCGTCGCCAACTTTTGCAGATCCTGGAACTTTTACCTCTTGGTCCTTTTTCAAGCTCGCTTCATACACGAGGCCTTCAATATATCTCTCGTCGAAGTACCTACGAGTTATTATTAACGCTTTTCTCTATTTTCAAACTTATATGTGGCGCAATATCCATAAATTCGTTTAATTAAAGAGCCTAAAGAAAGAGTAAACGTAAATATTTTGATTGGAACAAGTAGGATCGCAAAGCTTCTTTTATTTTTTCGTCGTCGTCGTCGCCGTCGTTGTCGTCCTCGTACATTGATTTTCTTCAATTTTTACCTTTTTCTCGTTATTCGATAACGAACAAACATATCGGCCAATCGAAGATATTTTGTTCTTCTTTTATCAGACTGGCATGGTCGGTTCGATCCCGCACTTAATGATGACATTTATCGTCCCGTGCGGGGGTTTGTTGGCCGATTATCTTCGTAGACGTGGCATCATGTCGACGACCAACGTTAGGAAGCTCTTCAATTGCGGCGGCTTCGGCATGGAGGCTATCTTTTTCTTGGTAGTCGCGAACGCAACCATGCACAAGGACGCTACGGCGGCGAACTTTGCTCTCATTTTTGGCGTTGCCTGCAGTGGCTTCGCCATTTCCGGCTTCAACGTTAATCATTTGGACATCGCACCGAAATACGCGAGCATCCTGATGGGCATGTCAAACGGCATAGGTACGATAGCCGGCCTTCTGGTACCGTTTTTCGTCGATTACATCACGAAAAATAAGGCGAGTAAAGCACGATCGATCGGCTATATTCAAAGATATAGTCGCATCTGCGATACGAGGAGCGTAACATTTACGGAAACGAAAGGAAGATCTAGAATCTATATTATAAACGAACGTTTTAGGCTGCCGAAGAGTGGAGAAACGTATTCATCATTGCCGCCTGCGTTCATTTCTTCGGTGTCATATTTTACGGGATATTTTGTTCCGGTGAATTGCAACCCTGGGCCGATTCCACGATCGAAGAGCAAAAGAGTTGGAATCCTATGGACGAGCTTAGTCAGGCGAAACCACCTGCTGTACCACCGCCCCCGGCGACGATGCAGTCCGAATTTATTGTGAGCTTTAACGCCATTGACGTTTACATCCTTTCTCAACGCGCTCTATTTAAGATATTACATATATTTCAGAAACAACCGTCCCTTGGCGATGCCGCCGACGATTGGAACAATTATTCTCAACCGTCGATGATCGCCGATCATACGTACGGCCAACAACAAGATAAGACACCCGTTATAAATTACGGATCGACGGAGACAAACAGTAACAATCCATTTCACTCGACGAATCCGTTCGCGACGGATCTAAACGCGACTTTGGTCCAACCGCCTGCCAGAGACGATTATACGCACGACGTTACGCAGAATCAATGGAATTGAAATTGATTTCTTCGCGCTATTCGCATACCGAAAGTACGAGTAAAGAAAAAGAAATGGGAGGATGGAGCTGAGCGAGGAAAGTATTCTTCCGTCACCGAATATTTATTTTTTCTTTCATTTGTTAATCATCCCCGCTTGAATGTCTTCATCTTGCGCATTCGTCCGTCGGCGCAAAAGCGCGACGTAATGAGAGGCCAACACGTATTTGTTTCCAAAGAAAAAGAAAAAAAGGAAGAAACCAAAACAAAACAAAAAAGTAAAAGCGACCTTTAAACGATGCTCTCCGAGAACAAAAAAAAAGAGAGATGGAGAATCGATTCGAATTCTCCTATTTAAGAGAAAAGACTTCTTCCAGAAAGTCGTTCGCTATTGCGAATCCAACGAGAAATAATTAATGAAAGTAAACGAGACAATATTAGGAACTTTTGTTAGCTTAGAAAACTTTTACGAATACATTGATATGACGAAGATATGAAGAAGTCGTTAATGATAAAGAATATTAAGAAAAAGAGAAACGATCTCTTTTTAGTTAGTTATTGAAAATTGAAAAAAACGAGTGTGTACAAGTACTCTATGTACAGGCAAAAGCGAAGACAATAAGAATCTTTTTGCCGACAATAAGTATCATTTTACGACAATAATTGAATAGAGAACATACCCATAGGTATGCGCTAGTGTTTACGCGAAATGAAAAAATGCCTAGATGCACCTAATTCGGCGAAATTTCAAGAAAAATGAAAGGAAGAAAGTCGGAATTTCTTGCAAATGCGGCAACAAATCTTTCCCTATGTTATTCATTTAGTTTTCTCTCTCTCCTTCCCCCCCCTCCCCTCCCCTCCCCTCCCCTCCCCCCCCTCTCTCTATATATATATATATATTTTCTCTGGCTGTCTGTCTGTCTATCTATCTATTTCTCTTTAAAAGACGAAACAAGGTCGTCTCGTGATTGTAGAAATATAGCAATAAATTAGAAAAGGATTTATTCAATCGATACGGATATTAGGAGAATTTTCCCGTCGAAAATTACGTGAATCGTGA